>NC_136528.1:6047632-6155132 GCF_910591455.1 Pholis gunnellus
TGATTATTAATAATACACAAGTTACAGGAGCACAACAAATACAAGAATAAAGATTTAGTTGAGAATATGGTGAAGACTTTACAACATGTAGACCCTTAGATTAGAAAATAAAATCGAGTGAAAATGATGCTAAATATCGATCACTTGGATTTATGAATCAGCGTTTCTGAAACAACTGCAGTTATGATTGTTAGTCAGACGATGTATCTCTGAAACTAGTGGATTCTTACTCATTAAGACCCATTAACTAATACTTGTTTCAGTAAGCACAAAACACTGAAAGCCTTAACTCTTAGGCATATAAAGTTTATGACTTTATAGTGACACAGATTTAAATTATATTTTTTGGGGCGAGAGTAAAATACCCAAATCTATAATTCCAAAAATATCTTTTGTGATTCTTGAAATTTCCAGTTGTTTCACAGAACATTAATCAGTATCTCGATGAGCGTTTAATTGTTTACGTCATGTTTTGGTTCCAGATTCTCAAATGTGACATTTTTTTGTGAAGTGAATATCTTTAGACGTTCGACTGCTGATCGGACTAAACTTCAGAAGTTTGATGACGTTAATCAGTGAGCTGCATGTTTGGAGCTCCAGACTTTATTTACCACTCTTGATAGATTTCTGTAGTAAGAAAAAGGAGAGAGAGAAAAATGAGTTAAAGCAAAAACATATGCATGAGAATACATCTTTTTATTGGTCCATTAAATGTTTCATAAATGAAAAGGTCCAGCCCTGCAGGGCTTTTGACATGTGATGATAACATTTGACACAATGATTATGATTAGGGCGGCACATATGAATTAAATCATGTCAGACATAATAATAGAAGCGTTTGTAAAGCGACATGATTGGATTACTGAACTGAAACGTTCTGGTTTCCTGTTTGCACGGGCAGAGTTTTCCTCGCTGAAGTATTTCCACCTCTAAAGCTGTAGACATGTATACAGGATTTAATATAAAGCTGTATAAAGGATTTAATATAAAGCTGTAGACATGTATACAGGATTTAATATAAAGCTGTAGACATGTATAAAGGATTTAATATATAGCTGTAGACATGTATACAGGATTTAATATAAAGCTGTAGACATGTATAAAGGATTTAATATATAGCTGTAGACATGTATACAGGATTTAATATAAAGCTGTAGACATGTATAAAGGATTTAATATATAGCTGTAGACATGTATACAGGATTTAATATAAAGCTGTATAAAGGATTTAATATAAAGCTGTAGACATGTGCTGCTGATTTTACAACAAAGTCCAGACAGAATATGTTGAGACACTAAAGTGAAGCCTTGATTGAATTCAGGTTCAGGTTTTATATCTTCTCTTTCTGTTTGTTACAAGTAAATATTTATCTGTGATAATATGAGAAAAGGCTGGTATTGGTGGTAATAAGTTAACTTTATACATGCGATATTAACTCCACTGTTATTGAGAAACATGCAGAACTCCATCTCTCTGCAACAGAGAGCAAAGCAGAAACGTCACATTTAAATGTGTACGTCTACTGATGTGTCGTCATGAACACAACTCATCTGCAGAGACACTTTACTCTGAGTGAGTCCACTCCCATCTAATGAGAGGAGAAGAAGAAGAAGAAGGAGAAGAAGAAGAAGAAGAAGAAGAAGAAGCGATGAATCAGTGTTTCCAGAGACTCCCTTCATCAAGTCTGTTCACTCTGGACATTTCACTCAAGTACACAGTGGGAATAAAGAGCTGAGGGTCCTGAACGCATCACGACTGCAGAAACAGAGAGGTGTTCACTGCCCACTGTAATGATGCGTTCAAAGCTGATAAAAACCACAGTCTCAGTGACATGTGAATGTCTCATCTCCTCTGAAAGAGGAGAACAGATCACTGTCCATGTATGGACACCATTGTTGAGATGTAGACTCTGTCCTCATCACCGTGTTATTGTGGATCGTCACTACGTCAGCCTTCTACAGACATCATCCAACATGTCACCACAACATTCATTCACCTGTTGATGTCAACACAGATTAATAAGACGCTGCTGATCTCAGTCAGGTCTGGAACCAGAGGATCAGAATCAGATCAGAGCTGTAGACTCATGACTACATTGATGACATGAGCTTCTTCTTTGTGTATCTGGTAGCTGAGTAGCTTCATGTCTTTAACGGGAGAGGTCCACATGTGTCCAGGTGTGTCTTCATGTCATCTGTCCATATTTACAGTACAAGTACAAATACCTCATATTTTTACTCAAGAACAGTACTTTTCCATGCTGAAAATGTTGTGTACATGTATTTGATACTGAGCACCTGAACTGTTAATGAAGATTAAGAGGAAGTGTTTTCTACCAAAGTGTCTCATCTTCACCACTAGAGGGCGCAAAGTAGTAACGCTTTTATTTCGACACACTTTGACTCTAATGAAGAAAAGAAAACAATCACTGTTGATCCTTTAAGTCATTGTATTGAGAAACCTTCTCATAATAATAAGTTAGCATCTCATAATAATGACTTCAAGATAAATGACTTTCTATTTCAAAATGATGAGAAACATTCTCAAAATGTGTATTTAGTATCTCAAAATAATGACTTATAAACTCAAAATAATGACTTTTAAACTCAAAATAATGACTTTTAAATTTAAATGAATGACTGAGTATCTGAAAATAATGAAAGATTGTGTCAATATTTTGAATTACCATCTCAAAATGATGACTGATAAACTCAAGATATAAGCATCTGATATAAATGACCTCATCTGACGATAATGAGGATGTGTCTCAATACTTCGACCTCAAAATAATGACTTAGTATCTCAAGAAAAGGAGAAACCTCCCAAAACGTTTGACATAATACCTCAAAACTACGAGTTAGTGTTTCTTTCCTCCTCATTTTAAGATGCTGACTCATTATTTTAAGGTAGTTTCTCATTAAAATCACTGATATGATCTATTTGTTTTTTATCACCGTGGCAGAAATGTTTTTTTCTATATCGACACAAACACATTTTACAAGTTTTCTGTCTGAACTTCTTCAGTTTGTAGAGTTGAACACGAGGAAGCAGACTGAAGAAGCAGAGCGTGGTTGCTGTGGGGTGACGATAAATTAAATGCAGATTTGATGTTACAAAACCTTAAACCTGCTGAGTCAGGCCTCTTGTCAGGCATCCAGATCGTCATCAGCCCCCCCCTCTGTCTCTCTCTCTCTCCCCCCCCTCTCTCTGTCTCCCCCCTTCTCTCTCTCTGTCTCCCCCTCTCTCTGTCTCTCTCTCTCTCTGTCTCCCCCTCTGTCTCTCTCTCTGTCTCCCCCTCTCTCTCTCTGTGTCTCCCTCTCTCTCTCTCTCTGTCTCCCCCTCTGTCTCTCTCTCTGGGCTCAGGTCCAGATTAACCCTCTAATTGGGCTAAAAAAACAAGCTGTTGGGCCCCTTTTTTATGGAACCAGCTCAACCTTCTTCCACTTTTAGTTCATCATTTTCTACATTTTCCAGAAGAGGTAACGAGCTCATTGCAACCAGCTGTTGGAGGTTGAAAGGTCACATCGTTACCTTCTTCTCAGTTAAAGGTCTCTATTTTCATCATGAGCACAAATAGCTTTAAGCTTCACTGCATCCTTGGACCTGAGAGGAGGAGAGCTCAGCTCCCGGCAGCAGTAGCGTGTCCTCCTCCTCCTCCAGGAGCAGAGCTTCTCCTCTCTGCTGGAGACCCAGGACGTATTGCTGGACCCGCTGGAGGGACGGGAGAACCAGAACCAGGACTGAGAGGGCCAGACTGTCAGACCCTGCTGCAGTAAAATGAGAGGTTTCCTAAAGGGACTCTGGTGAAACACTACAGCTTTAGTCCACAGGGACGACAAAATCAACACAACATGAACGTTCTTTGTAGTAACTTTGAGTATAAATGTATCAATACTACAGTGTAGAAATACTGTTACAACTAAAAGTACACATTGAGATTGTGAGATCTTATAAGTACCGTAGTGTGTTCACTTGAACAATAAACTGGACTGCACTGATCACACACATGCACTGTATAAAAAGGGTCAGAGCAGACTGCTGAGGAGACTCCGGTCTTCTGGAGTGCAGGGAGCTCTCCTGAGGACCTTCTTTGACTCTGTGGTGGCGTCAGCCATTTGTTATGGAGTGGTCTGCTGGGGCGGCAGCATCTCGGCAGCTGACAGGAACAGACTCAACAAACTCATCAAGAAGGCAGCAGTGTGCTGGGGTGTCCACTGGATACGGTGGAGGTGGTGGGAGACAGGAGGACGATGGCTAAGCTATCATCCCTGATGAGCAACACCTCACACCCCATGCGGGACGCCCTTGCAGCTCTGTGCAACTCCTTCAGCCACCAGCTGATTCACCCCCGGTGTGTGAAGGAGAGGTACCGCAGGTCCTTCCTTCACACACCGTATATATACATACATACATACATACATACATGTATGTATATATGTATGTATGTATATGTATACGGTGAGTGAAGGAGAGGTACAGCAGGTCCTTCCTTCCTGCTGCTTTCAGGCTACACAACCAGCTGTGCTCCCAGTAGACCCCTTAGAACACTAAAACAAAGCTGTGCAATATAACAATTATTCTGTCGGTATATATAATATTTTTAGTTTTTAGCTATAGTTATGTTTTAGTTATTGTGGATATATATATATATATATATATATACTGTGCTGCTGTAATCCTGTAAATGTCCCCACTGCGGGACTAATAAAGGATTATCTTATCTTAAAAGTATTACCATCAAAATATACTTAAAGTAAAAGTACTCACTATGCAGAAAGGATCAATGATATATACACAGTATATCTATTACAGGATTATATTCTTAAACGGTTTTCCTAAACCAAACTAAGTGGTTTTGTTGCCTAACTTTCTGTGAAGAATGAAGTTTATTTTGACAGGACAACATGTAACAAGAGCACATCGACACAATGACGTGTTACTAGCGTAACGTAGAGCGTCACAGTGTGAAGCGTCTGTATTCGATGAGAATGTGTTCAGCTCTACATGAAGTGCATGTCAGTCACGCGCTGTGAAGAAACAAACAGTCGCCGCGGTCACATAGAGATTCATTTTATCCTTTGATTAAAAATGATCTGAAATAAACAGTTTACATAAAGTGACAATGGTGGTGAAGAGGCCACAGAACAGGCTGTCCTTCTCAACAAGGCCACAGAGACAACATGGCAGCCGTTTGTTAGCGCTCATCTTCCCTCCAACACACACACACACACACTTAAACAAACACACACACACCTTGACCCACACACACAAACACAAGTAACTCCAGTCATCACACTAAACGAGCTAAAATCTCCCAAAATAAGTCTGCAGACAAAATGAAAAAATATTCACTTAACAACACACACACACACACACACACACACACACATACACACACACACACATACACAGACACACTAACATACATTCACACACATTTTATTTGCCTCTCATGGAATTAAAAGTTTCAGTTTATTTTCATTCTTTTGGTTTTAATTGAGAGTCAAGTTGGCACATACAGGCAGATCCACGCACAGGATAACAATAATAATTTATATTATTATTTTGTTATAATTATCAGAATAATATAAGAATAATAATATAAATTATACTAACAATGATAATAGATATTGGTAATATCAATAATGATTATTCTTATTTCAAAAGGAGGTTAAACATGTATTGTAACATATTTCCTCCCACGATGATTTTTATATGTAAATAATTGTTGTTTCTTTTGATGATACAAACATTGTTTCAATTCAACTCATAAATCATCGAACATTATCAGCTTAACAAAAAAGTCCTGAATAAAAGAAAAGGACGTTTTTGAGGTGATACGAGATGTTATTAAAGTGACGACAAACTGGAGAAGAAAACGTATAACTTTATAAATTAAAATCCTATAAAGGGCTGCGACTGACTAGTATTTTCATTATCATAGATCTTTTATTTATCTTTTCAACTGATTTGAATAGTTGTTTCGTCTATAAAAGTCAGAAATAAGTGAAAAAGGCCCAAAACGACATCTTCAAATTGCTCGTTTTTGTCCTAAACCAGATATTTAATTTAAAATAATATCAAACAGAAAATTATTCCATTTCAGAAGCTTTTCAGAAGCATTTCATCCTTTAATCAGATAATTCCATGTAAAGCACTAATTATTCAGTTATTTCATTTAAATTGTATGTAAAGCGCCGGATTAACAATGTTGTTTGAATCTAAATATTCCTATCAGATATTTACAATGGTGTATCAGCGCTATTGTATGTAAAAATATAAAGTCTAAGGGGGGGGATAACATTCTGAGATTAAAGTCGTAAATATGATAAAAACTGAAGTGATGAATAAAGTGATAAAAGCTGTGGTGGGATGAGATTCATCCAATCTTGCAAAGTGAAGCAATGTGGTTGCCTGACAAAAAACAACAACACAAGAGTTTATTTCTCACAAATGTATGACTTTATAAATTCAGAAAATATTCAATTATTTTTTCGAAAATTTGTGATTTCTTTTCTTGTAAATTTACAACTTTAATCTCAGAAAATATCCACGTTAATCTTTCATTTTCCACGTAAATATATGACTTTAATCTCTGAATATTACGCCCCTCCCCTTGCTCCATAATTATTATTTTGTTCACCTATAATGGCCCTAATATGCCAGCGCAGATATTCTACATCACTGTGCTAAAAAAAGGATACTACTGTAAATCTGAAGCTGTTTATTTCACCTGCAAACGTTTAATTGTTTAGTTGTTTTGTTTGTTTGTGACACACTCTATATGAAGGGCCGTTGGACATTATCCAGAAATACAAAAGACTAATAATTGTGTTTTTTGATGATTTCTTTCAGTGGATTCTCTCTGTTGAACTCTCCCTCTGTGTTCCGAGGCCGACGCTTGACATTTGATGAATGAGCAGAGCAAACAACTCACGTGAACAAAAGGGAGTAAAGTCCCGTCGTCTGAAAAAGTAAACATGTCAGTCCGCAGCCTCGAACACAGAAATCGTGACGCTTCTCCTTATCTGACCAACAAAAAGAGTCACAGTAAACACTCTTTGGTGAGATGGAAACACACACACACACACACACACACACACACACACACACACACACACACACACACACACACACACACACACACACACACACACAAGTACAAGTAACATGACGGCTGGTCCGTGAAGGTGGAGGTAACCCCAGGCAAGAGGAGGAAGAGGAGGAAGAGCTTCGTCGTCCTCAGCTCCTGATAAGCGCCAGGAACTCGTCGCGGGTTTTTGGATCTTCCCTGAAAACTCCCAACATGGTGCTGGTGACGGTTTTACTGTTCATCTTCTGAACGCCTCGCATCACCATACACATGTGCCTGCGGAGAGGAAGAGAGGGGGAGTTAACACGAAAGGAAAGGAAGTGGAAAATACAAGAAGATGCGTAAAAAAGACATTAGATTAAGAAATTAGAAGGAGAGGGAGGAGGAAAGAATGAGAGGCTGTAACAGAAAGAAAAAAAGAGGAAAGTGAAAGCAAATGAAGTGTTAAAAATCAGACAAATGGAACAGGAGTAAAAGAAAGTAAAGGAAATTAGATTAAAAAAATGTAATTAAAATATAAAAAATCAAAAAGAGGGGAAGGAAAGAAAGAGCTGTAACAAAAGAGGAAATGAAGTGATGGAAGTGAAAGTAAAGGGAAATGGTTCTGAGAAATTAAAATAAAGTATAAAAGTGAAAGGAAAGATGAAGGAAAGGAAGAGGTGTAACGGAAAAGAGGGCGCAAATGAAAGTAACAGAAAAGATGTCAAATAAATAAGTTAAATGATAAAATAACAACAAGAGGGGAGGAAGAAAGACAGGGCTGTAAGGAAAAAGGAAGTAAAGGAAACAAAATGATGAAGATGAAAGTATTGAAACCGAGGCAAGTATAAAAACAAGAGGGCGATATCAGAGAAAAGAGGACGTTAACGAAGAGGTAGAAAATAAATAAAGGAGAATAAAAAGGAGAGCAAAGTAGAAATAAGGACAAAGAAAAAGAAGGTGAAGGAAAGAAAATGAAGTGGACTAATGGAAACAGAGAACAAGAAAGTGAACTGAAGGAAGGGAAGAGGTGCAACAGGAAGGAAAAGAAGAAATGGAACAAAGTCAAAAGAAATTAAATGAAAAGAAAGAAAAGAAGAGTGGAGTAGAAACAAAGAAAAAGGAGGTGAGGAGGAAATCAAAGGAAACGAAGCGATGGATTAAGTGAAAGTAAAGGAAGCGAAGAGTGTATGAAACCACAGTAAAGTAAAGTTAAAATGAATAAAAACTGGGTTCCAGTTTGAACGTATACGTACGTTGCCTCGATGACCACACCGACCCCGGTGGGGTGCAGCGCCTCGGTGATGGCCACCGCGATCTGTTTGGTCAACCTCTCCTGAACTGTGGATGCACAGACAGACGGACAAACATGAACCAGGTCGGACAGAGCAAACACACCACCAGAGTTAAACAACTCTGAACTTTAACTTTGACTTAAAGGTGGTACCTTGTAGTCGACGGCTGTAGATTTCAACAATCCTGAGAAAGAGAGAGAGAACACTCCTCAGTAATAAATCAATATCCTCTGATCCATAGATCTCCATTCAAAACACATCAATGAGCTTCACTGTTGCTCCTTCATCCCCATGAACACACACTCTTTAGTTTATTCTGACTCAATCACACACACACACACACACACACACGTCCTGCTGCCTTTAAATACTCACTAGAGCTACCGATACCCGTATACCGAGGACCGATCCAACAGTATCTAATCAATAAGCTGTTTAACTCACTGTGTGGAAGAGACTGGGATGGGTAAAAAAAAAAAGGTAAAATATTTTATGGAACACTTAATTTCCAATAAATAATTAATTTCAATAATTCATATTTTTCATATTTACCGGAGTAAACATTGTAAACATGAGTTTATGGTCTCAATCTCTAGTTTCAAGTCTTCTTCAATACAGCATGATGTTCATTTAGTAACTGATGGGCCATTCAGAGTCAAACAGACCATAAAGCAGAGTAAGCTTTAGGGCGGGGCTACACAGTGATTGACAGGTCTCTACGTCACTCCTCCTCAGTCCAAATATGGTCACTTCCTGTTTATCGGTTGCAAAAACAAACACATGGCCATAATCGCTGAACTCAAGGCTTCAAAACATCAGTCCACAAACCAATGGGTGACGTCACGATGACTACGTCCACTTCTGATATTCAGTCTGTGGGTAAACCCATAGCTCCAAAACTTCTACCAAAAGAATCTAGAGTGATAAATAGCGCTACAGATAAGAGGAAAAATACGTATTTTGATTTATGGGTGAACTGTCTCTTTAAACCAAACAACAGTCATCTTAAAGCTATTCATGGACCGACGAGGGAACAGAAGAAAATGAACAGATCTGTAGAAACGACCCGGTCTTCACCTTCGACCTCTTGCTCTTCTCTGTGAGAAAAACCACTTTGGACAAATTTGACCTCATCCACCTCCAGGAAAATGTCAGAGGATCAAACAGGACGTACTGTACGTACAAAAAGGAGAGACGAGATGCTGCAGCAAGAGGACAAAGTAGAAAAGGCTGCGTCCCTGAGAGTCATGTGGACAGGACTTTGATGAAAACAATTATAATACATTTGATTTCTAGAGTGATTTTCGTGGTGCTCAAAGACGCTATAAAACAACACACATGATGAGCAGCTGTGAAAGGAAAGGGAGGATGCAGGTGAATTTAGTTCTCAAAAATGTCTTGAAGAGGAATTTGATGCTGGATTTCCACACATGTTCATGTTATACGTTCATATGACTTTACACCTGCTTATTAATACATGTGTATGCATCTAAGTGTGTGTTTTTCTATTGTTATTGTTTTATTTTTATTCTTTTTATTTACTCATGTTTACAATGTTTACTGAGGCAAAAAATCAAGAGAGAAGTAGAGTCATTTTCTCATAGACTTCTATACAACCAGAGGAGTCGCCCCCTGGTGGACACTAGAGAGAATGCAGCTTAAAGACACTTCCTCATTTGCTTCGCTCGGCAGAACCGGAGGTTGCCGCCTGGTGGAAACATAACATTTTATAAACGTGTGTATCTCCTCCCAACCTCTCCGGGTAACGAGTATCACTATTACACAAGAGCTCCAAATCCACTAAACCAGCCTGAACATGAAGAACATCTGAAACCATTGATGAGAGTCTACGGAGCAGAGGCGGATAGTTTTTGGACCCTGGTCAGAGCTGGAATGATGCTACGCTATGATTGGCCAGACTGCGTTCAAGGGGCGGGACTTAGCGAAGGCTAGGTCAGATGTGAACCAGGAGGTCAGTCTGTAAAGTGTGAAGGATGTTTACAACAGATGGTTTGGGTGATAATACTACTGTTTTCCTTCTGCCATGTCGCCAGATCTCAGCCCAAAAAACTATGGAAATAAGACCAAAGTAGTTTGAAACCAGATTTTCCTTTGAAACATTCTTACATCCCTGTAACATTTCTTTGCTTTCTCTCAGCTCGACCAGGACAGAGCTTTTAGTTCCAATCACAATTTGAGTCTGCATGTTCAGTACCGGGTTAGTAAGGGGTGTTAGTGCGATAAGCCTTAAGGTATTGGGGTCAGTGGGATCAGATTCTACGCTAGTACACACACACACACACACACCGTTTAATAATCAGCTTAATCACACACTAGCTCTCACTCTCTCTCACATGCACATAATTAAGAGTAAATTGACTCACCTGGCCAGCTTGCTGAGGCCCAGAACTCTCTTATTGGGGAGGTAACCGATGTGAACCTGCACACAGGGAGAAAGTTCAGATATTTTATACGTGTTGAACCTGTTTTCACTAAAGCGAGACGGGTGGTGCAGTAGCTCATGGAAGCAGATGAATGTGAGCACCGCCATTTATACCAAGGGATACTCTTATTTTGGAGCGGTAGCCTTTGTTAATGAATGAGATTTTTGTAGCACAAACCACATTATTCTAAGTGAAACTAAATCTGGAGTAAAATATCCTGACATTCATAGTCCCCAGAGGATGAATCCTGATGTTTTTGGCTGCACTCAGACCATAGAAATAAAGAAAGGACTAGAACGGAATAGACATTCCCATTCAAATCAACGTAGCTGAATGGTCAGAGTGGCGGCCATCTTTATGTGTACCGTTGCCATTGCACCCATTGCAGCGGGCTCACTTCCGTATAAACTAAACAGACTCACGGCAAGTCGCAGACTCACCGAGGTGAAGTTTTGCGGTAACGACTAAAACGGCAATCTCCATTTTCTTATCTACTAGTCAAATGACTACGGAAAGCAGTTCAATGTCGGTTCTACTCTGATTCTAGTTATAGTCATTTATTCAGGTGAGAATTTTCCCCCTTTGATTAACACTCAAAAAACGCTGGCTAGATTTCCATTAAGTTAACGGTGGCCGTTCATGGTCTCAGGGGATGACTCCATGACCTCATGACCGTTCCACAAGAGGCAGCGTTACACAGCGTTTTAGATGGAGCTCTGTGTGACTCATAGTGTCTCTTTCCTGCACGGGAAAAATGGCTTGCGGCAGTGGGCAGAAAAAAATGTGTCAGTCTGTGGTTACACTTGTCCGATCGTGCCAGAACGCATCAACTGTCAAGTCTCTGAGAGTCAGATCTTGCTCGCGTTGGGCTCGGATCAGTCAGACCACATGGCCGTGGTGGGCCTGGCTTGCATTGAGTTCAGATCTCAGTGAGGTGTGGAGCAGCATGTGGACACAAACCAGATAATTTATCCAAATGAAGGTCTCCATCATCACCACCTGATGAATGGAAGTATCTCTTTTAGCTCTGTTTTTGGTCTCCACCATCTCCTGAGGGAAATATCCATCTCTTCAGCTGCTAAATGCTCCGCTATGTTCACCAGCTGGTCTCTTAACTGTTTCAGTCTGCTGTTTGGAGCTCATCTGGTCGTGTACAGAGGATTTACAGAGATTTATTCATAAGCAACTGAACCAAAACAGTTCAGTTGTGGGCACCGGACAGATACAAAATGAGATGAAATGAATGTAAAGTTGCCGAACATGTAAACAGCCTTAACTTTAATTTATTTCCAATTAAAATGTTAACATCAGAATGACAGCTCTGTCGTGTTTTCCTCTTCCAACCCACATGTTGAGTTAATTTGGTGAGTTATCTAACCACTTTATCTAACCATGTCTGTCGAAACTGTGTAATTTCGCTGTGAGTGAAGCAGCAGGAAAAAGACGGCAGCAACAGAAGACGAAGATGAGAGCGGAGCAGGTGGACGAACAAAAGACAAGAGGAGGAAGAGATGGAGTCGTCAGCTGGAGAATCATTGATGTCTGTAGGCTGTAATTCTCTAACACACACACACACACACACACACACACACACACACTCACAGTCCACTCAAATGTCAGACGCAATTTGTTGACGAGACGAGAGAAAGGGCAGCGGCAACAAGCGTGCAGAGATCTCTTTTTCTTCCAGTTTCCTCCCTCTCTGCTGCAGCGGCCTGACATATCAACATCAAACAGACGGACCGTGACGGCTGCTTTTCCACTTATCTGCTCACGTTATTCATGTTTACTGGCACACGCTGGGGTGTGACGACAAAAAAATCAAAACAATAATAGATTTATTCAATTGTAGCCAACTAAACTCTGATAAACTCACTGTACATTTAGCAATGAAAGGGACGGATGCAGAGAGAGACTGAGTGACTATGACTCCAAATGAATGCAAATGTTGCTCTGTGTCTTATAGACACATGTTGGCAACGGAGGTGACGTTTTGTCCCAGAATTTCCGGACAATTCATCAAGCTTTAAAACGTTAAATTAAAACTGCAGCATCAATAAAGTGGTTGTTTTTTTTATCTTTTAAATGTTCCTCTCTACTAGATCATAAAACATATACAAAATAAAAGATATCATTTGTATGGATTGAAATAAATCTTGTCATTAGTAGTTTTAATGATGTATTATTCAAGTTATTGTAAACAAAACTACTGGATTTATTTAAATTCATCACAAAAACCACATTTTACAGATTACATGTGAACACATCATGATAAGGTTATAATGTACCTTCAGTCAGTACTCATGTTCACTGAGCAGAGCCTGAAGGCATCATGATGTAACTGAAGTGAACCTCCGTTGGTTAGCCGTTAGCGGTGCTGCTAACGTTACTAGCTCTCCTCTGATTGGTTTAAACTCTGATTGGTTGTTTACAATGTAACATGATCAGAGATCAGAGACTAGAAACACATGTTGTACTGAGTCAGTGAAACTTTATTTAACACTGTGATGGTTAACGGTAAACTGTTGAATTAATCTACGGTTCACATACGTGACAAACATGATTTTTTTTTGTTGTATATTATTTGGGGCAGTTAATTAATGAAAAGAGATGGAGGACACACAAAACAAAGGTTCATGAACAGTCTTAAGCTAGGGACACCCGAAAGTGTCCCAACTTCTCTCAAACTAGTATCCCTTCAGTTTACAAAATAAATCATCAATATCCGGAAAGTACACCACACTGCTACCATGTTAAGGACTTTTAAAGGCTGAATGGATGTGTTGATACAGAAACAGCTCCGCTGATCACAAAGTAACAAACAGTCTGTAACAAACAGACATATCAAACAGCCAGCGGCTACCTGACCAATAATAGAGGAGGAGGAAGAGGAGGCGGTCTCTCTCTCTCTCTCTCTCTCTCTCTCTCTCTCTCTCTCTGGTGAGTCACTCAGAGACACAACAGACAGACAGATGGACAGATGAGAAAGGCTGCTGACGATGACGAGGGGAGGGAGGAGGTTTAGAGACATAAAAAGCCACCTGACGGCCATCACACACACACACACACACACACACACACACACACACACACACACACACACACACACACACACACTAACACAGGAGGTGTGGTAAGTGTGTGTGTGGTTCACTGCTGTCATCAGAGCCCATTTACACATGGTGGAAAAAGATCAGCTGCCAGCCGCTATTGTTTTAAACGAACATGCACCTGCGGGTGAAGGTGGAGTGTTGAGGGAAGACGAGGAAGCAGAATCAGAGAGAAGGGAAGAGGCCAATTTAGGTTTCTTAGTGGAGACTAATGATGTGAGGAGGAGGAGGAGGAGGAGGAGGAGGAGGGTAAGACAAACGCAGGATAAACAGATCTCAGCTAATCTGATTGTTTCTCATGTTCTCTGTTGTTCAGACCAGCGGCCTCCAGATAAAATGTTTCTGTCAGATTCACATCTCTTTCTATGTTTGTGACAATCTTTATGTATTGAATTATAAATATTTGCAGCTTCCTCCAAGCAAAATCAAAAGTCCACTTTATTGATTATATCAGAAAGCAAAGCGACTCGGCTGCAGCAAAGTACTTTTTAGTATGAATTGATGTGCTTGGTGCTTACTGGAGATCCAGCGTATCTGGACATTGCATTAACAATTATTTCTCTGGCAACCGTCTTTGTTTTCTTTATCGTATGTCAGTGGGTTTATCAGGGTTGGGGGCCGGCATGTAGTTTGTGTTTTTGATATTTATTCAAAAAATTCAAAAATAAAATGTAAGAAATAAATCAATAAGAAAAAAATATCCTTTATTCTGCCTGGGGGGTTTGGGAGCCCAACAAGTTAGCTTAGCTTAGCATAAAGACTGAAAACAGAAGGGAAACAGCTAACCTGGCTCCCTGGCTAGTTAAAAGGTCGGAGGGTCACTATGATGATCAAGAATCATCCTCTGGGGATCACGAATATTCACATGAAATGTCTTAATGATCTTAACATTCATTCAACATGATCTCAGAATTTAAATGAAAAACTACCAGCTTCTTAACCCAGAGGAGGAAGACCTGTCTGTGCTCACCCTGCCGAAGATTGGCACCAGGTGATGTTCACACATGGAGAACATGTCGATGTCTTTGACGATCACCATCTCGTCGTGGTCTTCGTCGAAGATGGCGTCGTTCAGCACGTCTGCAGAGAAAATTTTAAATTAAACGGAGACATGAGACAAATGAATCTCCTGTAATTATTTTTTTTATTTTAAATTTATTAATTTACAGAATTACCACCCAAACTATCTTTCTGTATATTATATCATTTCACCATTAGTCACTTTACTGCATTTATTCATTCATCTCAATACTTATTTCCTTTTTTAATATTCATATATCAACCAATAACTACATTTAATAATACTGTTATAATTGTAACGAACAATATGTGCCACCGCGACCCGATCCCGGATAAGTGGTAGAAAATAGACGGATGGAATATGTGTCACATAATACAAATTTAAAGAAATGTATGTATTTATTGAATTATTGCATTTGCATTATTACTACACAGTTTATAACGTATATTGTCTCACCAACAGGAAAAAAATAAACAACTGATTAAAAAAAGGGAAAGAATGATACCGACTAAAATAAAAAAAGTAAAGTAAATAAATAAAAAGGGCTGTTTTCAATGAACCAGCTACTGTATCTATTTTAATCCATTTAGGCGTTTGGATTATTTTACAGACTAATTGCTTATTTACTAAAAAGCTATTTTACTTTGAGTTTTCCTGCTGTACCTTATCTTATGTCTTTTGAAAGCTTTTATCTCCAGAGTTTTTTTAAATGTGTATAAAAACCGTCCTGCATCACTTTCTGTCCCCTTCGAGGACAGATAGAAACCACGAGTGATGTTCTGTTCACCTCCACCGTGTTTCTCTCTGGCAAACAGTCGCTGTCTAATTATAGCTCTGCTTCCATACGCTCCTTCCTGTAGTTGCTTTATTGCATTTTTTTCAGTTGCCAGGGGTTCAATAAACAGCTTTATCTGTTTGTGACGACGTAGACGCCTCTCGCGCTCACAGCGGCATCTTTTAATTTCCTGACTGGCTATCTGTTGGAGGGAACAGGGGGGGGGGGGGGTCAATGAAACAACAGACTTGTTGCTTCAGTCTCTGCTGCTTATTGTGTGAAAACAGGTTGTTTAACGCATTCAGGCTCTTTAAGTCTCTTTTAAATATTTCTGTTTGTAATGTCATGGCGCCATTCATCATGGAGATCTTTCCCAACACCACGCACACACATTGTTGTTTTGTCTCTTGATCTTATTTTTGACTTGTTGATAGCGTTTTCTCTGCAGATGAGGTTTTCTGCTTTGGGACACCTAGCTTCTCTTCAGGTTAGAGAAACATCAAGCTAGTTGCTTTTCTTTGACGGCTCAGGTTCCACCTCTAAGACTCAGATATATCAGTATTCATTTTAGGTACATTTACTTTAATAAATCTTTCGACTGATTGTTCTGATCGTTGCTGTTCCTGGCTGCCGTGCAGCTGCTGAACACACTGTTGTGCTATGACATTAGTTGTTATCTTGTACATACAAACCGCAGCACATTTTGACATCGTGTTGGGCTCGTATTCTGTAACCAGTGTAGCATCAAAGCATGGTGGAACCAGCAAGCTAACTAGCGGGCGAATAGCTACTCAGCTAGCATTTTAATTCCACCATGCTTTCATGCTACACTGTTAAAATGAGCCCAACAGCAAACGACAGCAGGGTGGTTTTCATTTTAGGTCAATTTACTGGGATAAATCTTTCTACTGATTGTTCTGATAGTTGCTGTTTCTGGCCGCCGTGTAGCTACTGAACACTCACACTGTTGTGCTACGACGTTAGCTGTTATCTTGCACATCCAATCTGCAGAACATTCTATCATTTAACATGCTTTAAATTATGATATAAACCTGTAATTAATGCACATTTAGCCTGTTTCTTCAAATGCAATTATTAAATAGAGCCTACAGCTAACGGTCCTGTGAAGCTGCAGGCCTAGTGGTGCGTTGACCTAAATGCTAACATCTATGTTAGCATGTTAAAGTTTGTTAATTACCACAAAACACAAAGTACAGCTGGAGGCTGGTGGGAACGTCATTCATTTTGCAGGAATTTGGTCTTAAACCGAAGTATTGTACAAGTTGCGGTAGAGGAAAAGTTAACAGTTATTTAAGTTCATACTGAGGGGGACATGAATCTCTGGGCCACATTTCATGGTTCATCCAATAGATGTTGAGTCATTTGACTGAAAACCACATATGTCAACCTCGTGGTGGCGCTGGAGGAAAATAAATCCTAATTATTACTAGTAATTAATACCTAGTATAATTTACTAAATCAACATCATGCTGTATTGAAGAAGACTTGAAACTAGAGATTGAGACCATAAACTCATGTTTACAATGTTTACTGAGGTAATAAATCAAGAGAGAAGTAGAGTCATTTTCTCATAGACTTCTATACAACCAGAGGAGTCGCCCCCTGCTGGACATTAGAGAGAATGCAAATGTTAAGACTCTTCCGTGTCGACTTCATTCGGCAGAATCAGTTTGGGCCAAAGTGGTGGGCCGACCCACCGACACAGCCATCCCTAAAACCACAGCGCTTATGTGGCTAAAAAATGGAAACAAACAACTCTTGGGGCCAACCTAACCTCTACAATGGACAGTGGAAATGGAAAAAGCTGAGCACAACTCCTGGACACACTTTAAACCTCATTGAACCACAAACAGGAGGAGCTGATTCTGGATGTTGTTTGCCTTCAGGTCGACACTGTAATAAAGTGGTAATCCGGTTTGGAGTCAGTCTTAAAGAACAAAATGCAAGTGAAAGAAAGACTTTGCTGTTCGTGTTGATCTGGGAATGGGGCGACAACGCAGCGACAAAAACACAACCAGACACCTGAACTGTTGGTAATTATTTGTCATTTTCGCCCTTTGTGCCTCTCAGTAAATAAGTCTAATAAACATGGAGGTTTGAATAAAACCTGATCTCCTGACTATTCTTGTTTGTTGTCCCTCTGGATGTTGTTGTGTTCCCAGAACTCAACCAGAGCTGAAACAATCAGTTATTATTAGTTATGAATCGATTAGAACACCGACGCAGCAAAATCAGCTGATAATTCTCTGAAGGTTCCTCACTACGAGACACACATTGTCACATTGGTAACATATTGATTGCAGTTGCTTTAATGAAAATAGCTGCAGCCCGAATCTAAAGTACAGTGTCACGATTTCTGATAGAAACGATGGCCAAAACTACAAAATAAGACCCAAGTTGTTGCAATAAAGAGGAATTATACTCCTGCTCATTACAGCGTCTTACACCACCAGTTACAGTTACAATTGCACCCCCCCCCCCCCCCCCCGACACACACACACACACCCTGAAGGATAATAACGTTAAGTCAACCTTAACTAAATAAAGGGCAGCTGGTGAGGACTGTCGGTTCGGACGCCCTGGGTGACAGAAAGACGAGGCGGTCATCAGGTAATGACAGTGTTACTCATCATCAGCTCTACGTTTCATAGTGCTGCCTCCTGTGTGTGTGTGTGTGTGTGTGTGTGTAAATGAATATCCCACACACACACACACACACACACACACAAAGAGTGAATAGGCCACATGTTGACACATTCTGAATGAAGCAGGAAACAGTGGAGTGAATGACAACATAAACAAGGTTAGTCATTTATTGTTCCGGCAGCCAGAAGTGTGTGTGTGTGTGAGAGAGACAGTACACACACACACACACACACACACACACACACACACACACACACACACACACACACTTCCGTAACATACTCTTAACCCGTGGCTATATTTATGACTCATCCCTTCAAATTCCTGCCTCTAAAAACACAAAGAAACATACAAACATTTGTAACAAGCTATTCGTTTCTCAGTTTTCCTAATAATAATATTATGGGATATAATTGTTTTTCAGGAAATTGCCTTTTCTTTCCCCGGTTTATTTAAAAAGACATTTATTGACTTCTTCTACAGACTGTGCTGCCTTATGATTGGAGAACACAAAAAACATTTTTGAAAAAATGAAAACCACCCTGCTGTCGTTTGCTGTTGGGCTCATTTTAACAGTGTAGCATGAAAGCATGGTGGAATTAAAATGCTAGCTGAGTAGCTATTCGCCCGCTAGTTAGCTTGCTGGTTCCACCATGCTTTGATGCTACACTGGTTACAGAACATGAGCCCAACACTATGTCAAAATGTGCTGCAGTTTGTATGTACAAGATAACAACTAATGTCATAGCACAACAGTGTGTTCAGCAGCTGCACAGCAGCCAGGAACTGCAACGATCAGAACAATCAGTCGAAAGATTTATTAAAGTAAATGTACCTAAAATGAATACTGATATATCTGAGTCTTAGAGGTGGAACCTGAGCCGTCAAAGAAAAGCAACTAGCTTGATGTTTCTCTAACCTGAAGAGAAGCTAGGTGTCCCAAAGCAGAAAACCTCATCTGCAGAGAAAACGCTATCAAAAGTCAAAAATAAGATCAAGAGACAAAACAACAATGTGTGTGCGTGGTGTTGGGAAAGATCTCCATGATGAATGGCGCCAAAAAATGTTTTTGTGTGTTCGTTCCTTGCGACAACACATTCTTCAGTGTCACAACAGGCGTTGGGTGCAGTAGCTGATGTCAGTCAGGGTGACACAAAACTGGTTTAGAAAGTGTCTTCAACAACTGAACACTTTGTCCAAACCTGAGTTATTATAATTTCTGGGAACACGATGACAAACATGTGCAGTCAGACGGGTTACAAACAAACTAGGTCACACAAACTTGTCAGAGGTAAAAAATCGAAATCGGTCGCGGATGGCTAGCGAGTTAGCTAGGTAGCTTGTCCTTCTCCAGCTGGTTTCCTGCAGCATTCGGAGCTATACCTAAGAAAACTAATGCGCTATGATTCGTAGATATCCCACAAAAATATTTTGCACGTGTCAACGAAATCTTGAAGCTAGCGGCAGGGAAGAGGGTTGTTGATTTATTTATGTTTGTTGTTGATGAAAAGATGCTTCATGTCTTAAAGTTGCATTATCTCTAGTGTCCACCAGGGGGCGACTCCTCTGGTTGTATAGAAGTCTATGAGAAAATGACTCTACTTCTCTCTTGATGTATTACCTCAGTAAACATTGTAAACATGAGTTTATGGTCTCAATCTCTAGTTTCAAGTCTTCTTCAATACAGCATGATGTTCATTTAGTAAATGATGGTCCATTTAGAGTCAAACAGACCATGGGGCTACACAGTGATTGACAGGTCTCTACCACAACGTTATCCGGTCTGAACGTTTTTTGTTTTTGTTTTTTTGCCTAAGAACTTTAACCCTTTCAGTGTTTCTTCAATTCATGAGTTGATTGTAACATGTTGGTAGCCTTAAAATGTCTTATTCAGCGTTCATTTGTACTTCTGCTTCCAAAAAAACAAGATGGCGCTGGCTGAAAACGCCGAACTCTGGGCTTCATAACTTCAGTCCACAAATAAATGGGTGACGCCACGATGACTACGTCCACTTCTGATTTATCATGCAATGGATAAAGGTGGTTATTAGTGCTTTTTAATCACGATGAACTACATAATTCCCCTCCTCATTCCACAGCAGAGCAACAGCATTTGATCATCTGGTCACGCCTGAGACACGCCTCGGTGCAATCGGGGCCATGACGCTCCTGTAACGTCACAAACTCAAGATTTCCTGTTTAATCCCTGCATTTCTTTTTGCTCATTCTTTGTCGGTCATGTGCTCGACAACAAGAGGATTTTCAGCTCATGCTTTGTTCAAAGCTGAACCCGTGACCTACACACACACACGCACACGCACACACGCGCGCACGTGAACTCTCTGATCAAACAGTGACACTTACAAAGAAATGCTATAACTCGCCACAAACATCCAGTTCTGGAAACTACATGTGTTTTCTTTTGTGTTCTCTGCTTTTCCATCAAGTCTAAAGGGGGAGTCTCTTGCAACAGCCAATCAGCAGACACGACGGAACACCGCCACGTCCTGCAGAACACGTGTGTGTCTTCACCATCTTCACCAGCGCCCATGCTCTCCTTTTGCAGGTTCAAAAGGACAAATTCACTGGGTGCTCTTCACAGTTATGTCTCCTGTCGCTGCATTCCTTCCTTGTTTCATACAGTGTTACACACAAACATCCCCCACAACAGAACAAACTACCTCCAGATGGAGTTCAGAGACGGGGGGGGCAGATCCCCGACTCCAACCACTCCAACGAGCCGGCACCATGTGGATGAAACTGTTCCACACACCTGTACATGACTCAGCAAATCTCACCGATAGTTTTGAGGAGTTGAAGGGCAGGTTTTTGTAGGTTGTAACACCGAAATCGCACATCAATCTCTTCAGTGATGTTTCACCTTAAATAAACTTCCTTAAATTGAAGTCTGGTTCTATGTCAGAAATATCTATGTGTTCTATGTGGAAATGATGTCATGAAGTCATTTCTTCATGGATTCATCTGGAGATTATTTATTTATTGGATAATTTACTCAATTAAATGTCAGAAAATAAAAATGATTCTTTAAGACAGGGTTGGTAATCTTCTTCAAAATTATTTTGGATATTTTTGTTGAAATTCTCTTTACAGAAATCAATGAATCAAATACTCTGACAAAATAAATGACTAAATGTGGTATCTGTGGTTGACGCAGGACATTAATAACGTAATGATTGGCGTCTCAGAGCTTGGTCATCTTGAGAAACTTATCCGACCTAAAAAAACACAGCCAAGTGTTCTTCCAATGAAAGTAGCCGCATTAGCTTCAAAACGTCGCTAAATCTAGTAAGAAAATCCCCAAGTGGTCCCGTCAGACCTTCCTCCAAAGACATTATTATCATCATGAGCCTAAACAGCCAACATGGCCGGTCAGTGGTGCTGCGAGCTACTTCCATTGGACACGAGTTTTTAGGTTAGATAAGTTTTAAAATCTGTCGTGCTCTAACTCAGCTCTCAAGATGACCAGCTTTAAGCCCAGAGTGGCGTCTTCAAAGGGCTTGTTTTGCTCCGACCAACAGTCCAAAACCCAAAGATATTCAGTTCACTATGTAACTATAGAGGCCAAGTTACTGCTAAATAAATGTACAGTAGTCAATGGAGAGAAACAGTTCCATGAATTACAAATGTGACGTTTGTCAATTAACAAAATCATTTTGCACGTCGAGGAAGTTGAAGTTTGTCATGAAACTGTTGAATTATACGACGGTGAAAATACGTAATTAGAAAGACCAAACAGTTAAAGTCTCGTCAGTGACGTCTCTCTCTGAAGCTACGATGTTTGTGTGTTTGGTACCAGGATGTTCTCACAACAACGTTCTTTGTCTTTCTCTTGCTGACTGATAAGAAAGAGTCGCTGGATAAAAAACACATTACGTAAGGAAGTGAAGGAGTATTTATACACCGTGGTACTGCTTCTGCTGAAATACTCAAAGTAAAGTACAAATACCTCAAACCTTGAGGTACTCTGACCTTCGTCAATTTTAAATAGGATCATAGCTCAACCTCTGGCTGCATCGGAGAGAACAAGTAAAAGCATCTAAGCCTGGTTTTCATTTACTCTTCAGGGCTTTTTTTCAGCTATTGGTTGCCGAATATGAAAAAGTCTTGGTCGTTAAAAACGCTCCAGTGCACGTGCAGCGATGTCTGGTTCCTGTTCTGACTTTTTAAAAGGCACAGTGTGTTGGATCTGGTGGCATCTAGCGGTCCTTTAATAACAAGAACATTTAAATATAACTGATAAAACAATTACAAAATATATTTTTTTGTGGTACATGTTTGCACCATTTTGCAGGCCCTATAATTTGAATGTACTTCTATAATAATAAGAAAATAGTATTTGGCAACCATAATAATGAGTCATGATTACCGGTGAGCAGCAGGTCCACCTGGATCTCCTCTGGCATTGATGGAAGACGTTTTCACATTTATTTTTATGCCAAATTAAAAAATATAACGATACTAAAATAAAACTATTTTAAATAAAAACACTGCGTCCTGCATTCCTAACAACCAAAAGATAAACAAATAAGTAAGCCGAACATGATAATGACAGCAAAATGCACCTAAAGGAAAATAAAATGATCAGGATGTTCTTTAAATTAGGGATGTTCTGATTCTTCAGACCGATAGCTGGTCATAGAGAACCGACCAGATATCAGTGTTTGACCAATAAGCCTCACTGTGGAGGTGACTGGGTCCATTCTTCTATGTGTAAGGAAACATCAGGATACACATTAAATAAACAATAATATTAAAAATAACAATGCTCATATCAATATTAACAGCAACATTATTATTATTATCATTATTAGTCCCTACATTATTTATGTTCTTATAACTGCTGTATAATCATACCACAAAGTAACTACAATAAACTGAAGTATAAAGTAGAGTTAAATACTTTAGTATCTCAAGAAGTTTAGGTCCAAACAGTGTTAATATCTGTCTTCAGATATATATATTTATATAATATTAGAGTGAAGAGAGTTTTTGGGAGCAGTGTTCTCTCCTTTAATAACTGACACCTGTTGACAAATCCATACAGCCTCTGAGCGGCTTTGTGGATTTAAAAAACTCACCGATGATTTTCTCCTGGTACCCTTTGGTGAAGAACTGCATGGCGGTGGCGGCCCTCCACGGGGTCTTGAGGAGCCCCTGCCGCTGCGGGTCCTCTCCCAGCCCCCGCAGGATGGTGGTGTAAGCAGCAGCCAGGGCCGGCAGGCTCGTCTCGTTGTCCTCAACGCTCCTCGTGCGCTCCTCCCTCCAGCTCTCCATCACGGGCCGGTGCGCGCCGGACTCCGCGCCCCCACTCTGCGCTCCTGCTGCAGCCGATGCTGCTGCTGCTACAGCGGTGCGTCCGGAGCCGCCCGGTGCCGGACACTTCACCATCCCGTCAAAGTGTCCGTTCAGCACGGAGCCGCTGTCCGGCTTCTCCGTGGAGCCGTACTGCGTCTGTTCGGAGTCCTCCATCACTTCTTCTTCTGTGGTTTATTTGTGATTCCTCTCGGCTGAGCACTTGTTGAGCAAGTCTGTTGTTCGATGTTTCACTTGTGTGCTTTTGGTTAAATGTGCGCGCTCCTCGCGCTGCCTCGGGATCCTCGAGGCTTTATAAGAGCAGGATAATCCAGGGAGAGCTCCCATTGGCTGGCCGGCTCCAGGGAGGGGGCGGGGCCAACATCTCTTTCACCAGTGGAGGAAGAAGTTCTCAGATGTTTTACTTAAATTTTATGTTATATACATTTTGTTTTCATAATCGGAAACTGTAAAGTAACTAAAGTTATCAATCCACTCTAGTGAAGTAGAAGTATAAAGTAGCATAACATTAAAATACTCAAGTACCTCAAAATTGTACTTAAGTAAATTACTCGAGTACACATAGAAACACTCACCACTGAGCTGTGAAGAGTTGTTACTTCTTCTGTAGCCGGAGAACGAAAAAGGAAATATATCTTTAAAAATATATTGTATTGAGCATGCCGACTCACCATCAGTCATGGCTTACTGGGACACTTTAATAGTACATTTATGTTAATATCAATAACACCGGTATGTTTCCTACAGTAAGAAGTCAAAAGATCTGCTGTGTGCAAAGATTCCCCCTTTAAATGTTTCCGTTAGAATCGGGTGACAATAGTTTGTCTTTAGTTTTTTTCCCGGGAAAAGAAGTTTGGGAAACATGTCACGAGAGGATCAAATGAGGATTAATCCGCCGCTGAAAATAGTCAAAAATAGTTGTTTGGTAAAAGCTACAGAGACCAGCTGGAGAGAAAAATATGTGTAACCCTTTTAGAAGGAGACGTTTAGTTTTCAGGAGGAACCAATGAGCTCAGAGCTCAGAGTCACAGAGACGGACTAACTCACTGTTCAATGTGTTCACAAGAACACAACTGTGAATCGTCCCGTTTCAGTGCTGGATGTGAATACTTTAAATTAAATGTAAATCAAGAGTCAGAAAAATGTGAACTAACAAACATTTACATTTATTAAACTTTTGAAATACAGAGAATAAATGTTTTAAATGTAAAAAGAAACAAAGGAGGCTCCACTATTGATGAAGGTCCATCTGAACAACCGCTGCAGGCATCTGAAGAGCGATACACGCTCTGATCAAGTGCCTCAAAGAACACATTCAACAACATCGACAGTTTTTACACATGAACAAAATAAAAAAAAGATTTAAAATGTTTAGTTTTTGTTAAAAGCGAACGCAGAAAGCTTGGCGGAGGGATCCAAACATTTCTTCTTCTTGGCACTATTTTCATCTGCTTCCGCCTGTCCATGTTCATTTCCTCCTCCTCCTCCTCCTCCAGCTCTCTTCCTCTTCTTCAGATCTGCTTCTCCAGTTTGGCCTTTTGCTCTTTCCGTCCACGACTGAACAAAATTATACAAAAAAAGAAGAAGAGAACATGAGATGCACGTTAATTACAGAACAGGACAAAATCATATTGTTCTTCTGTTTCAATCCTACATGACGAGCACGCGCACACGCACAGGGTCTGAAATTGCATCCTGTCATGTATAATCACTACTGACAGGCTGCTGCCTCTTTTCCCTCTGCGTGGTTTTGTTTATTTATTTTCTCTCCGTCTCTCTGAGACAAAAGGAAGCGCTTTCCTGGACGTAATGGAGTCGGGATGAATCATCAGGCCTGGTGAGCAGACGGACGCACACTCACACTCTTCACCTCCACTACCCATCAACCCCATTCATATTCAAACAACACACATTACAAGCTGTGATGTCTCGCTATGCAATTGTCATTTTATTGTATTTGGACAGAATAATGTAATTAAGGACATGGACGCGCACGGTTTCTGGCTATTAATCTGATTATTTTCCAGTTTTTTTATTTAATAGCCAAACTGATAAGTCAACGCTTCGGCTGTTACAGATTCTTTATTTATTACTTTTTTTTTTATTGACTTTTTTTTTTATTGACTTGTTTCATCATCATATGTACATTCTGTTCTCTGTGATCCAAACTCATAAAATATAAATGAAACACGACAAAGAATATAACATAACTTGAGCATCATATTTAAATCCATACCAGTATTTCTAATAATAATAATAATAATAATAATAATAATAATGGGTAAATAAATAAACAAAAATGACGTACATTACAATAATAATCATATTAAACAGAGGACTACCACATTTAAAGGAAGGTGAAACAGTAATAAAAACGATATAAAGTACGTCGTCATAATAATTCCTGTTACTTTGCTCAATAATAAAACTTGATACGTTACTGAATTTCATTTGAATCATAGAAACGATTTGCAACCGGCTGCATTTGCGTCGGGTCCTTGCAGGTGTCGAGCAGACGACCGTTAAATCGGTCTGTTTGATTAGTTTAGGTCAGTTATCAGAAGGAAAATCTTCTGCTACCGGCTCCTCAAACGTGAGGATTCACTGCTTTTCTCTGTTTTGTATAAATGTGGGTTCGTTCACACAATAACACAAAGAAACTAACAGTGAACCCAGCAGCTCATGAGCTCTGAGCGGTAACTTCACTGTTTTGTGACGAGAGCAACGATATAAGAAAACTCTGCACTCAGTCTGATTTCACATCCAACAGGATTGTAATTTTGAATAAAGATTTGTAGGTTTTCAAGGTTTCCGGGGTTTGTGGAAAAAGTCCTGAAGATTAATAATTATTTTAGTTTTAAGTGTTAAATGTATTGTCTGACTGCAACTGCCTAAATGCAAACAGAAGCATTGTGTTTCTCCTGCAGGCTGACCGGCTCACGGTGGTATCATCATAAGATCAATGCTTTGTGCCCTCACTGACAAAACACACTCCACAGGGTTCCCAGGCAACAGCCCCCCCCTCACTTCCTCTGCTGAGTGTCCTCCAGCGCTCTGCTGAGAGTCTTGATGTATGCCGGGTCAGGCACCGGGCTGCAACACAAACGCTCACATCGACGTCTATTAGCGCTCGTGTGGATGAAAGGATGAGGTGCGTCATTAGATGTGCACGCACACAAAAATGATGTGACACTACAGGAATCCTAATAATACAGACTAAAAACAGGTTATCGGACAAACGTTTGAACTTGTATTCTGATATTTTACGGACGTGTTGAAGCGTTTCAACACCAGCATTTGTGGCAGAAAAGAGGTTTTCCTCAGGCTGCTCTATCCCTCTGCTGTTCAGCTCCACCGTCTCCTCTTGTAGTGACTGAAGACGGAGAGCTCATCGCCTCCAGACCGGTCCGGCATCACGCTTTGTAAACGCAAATCGCTAAAGTCCCTTTATGATTTTATGGGTGTAGCTAGTGCTGGGCGGTATGACCAAAGATGCGTATCACGGTTTTTTTTTAAGATTCTGGCGGTTTCACGGTATTTTTTTCCCCCCTTGACTGTTTTTATATAGGTTTATAGTGGCTTACTCTACTGTCAGGAGTACATAGAATATAAAAACATGTTAATGTCTTTCTCGTCTGTCTGTAGCGGGACCATGTCCTTGCATCGCTGGATCGTTATTGCGTTCGTAATGTCGCTCCACCGCTTGTTTTTCTTGTCATATTCTGCTTCGAGCAAATGCCTCTTCAAGCGATGTGTGACCCTTTGGCTTCACTGTTTCACTCGCGCGAACGTTACTGGTTGACGGCCGTAAACACACACTCTTGGTATTCCAACTCATGTTTTCTGCTGAGGTGATGGAGTAAGTTGCTCGTATTACCACCAGCGTCAACAACAGCGGCGCGACACACTTTGCAATATATAGTCTTTTGGACGTCGGACTTTAAAACCAAAACACTTCCAAACAGCAGACACAGCTCCTCTCTTGGGCACATCGGTGCATCTCCGGTCTGTCTTTGTTCATCCTGTATCGCTCTGTTCTGTTCTTTAATGTAACGTTACTGTAGCGACGGAGCCTCTCCCAGCTGTTAACAGACTGTTGTGCTAACGGGCTAACTAGCGAGCTGTACCCAGTTCGGCGGTGTAACAAATTGTTTATGTGTCACAAACTGTTGCGTCGTGGTGTTTTGCCCTGTTAAAGAGCGTTAGTTCTGGGTTATTAATTGTTGTTATAAAGTTCTAACCATGACTAGGGGTCCCTCTCAATACACATGACAAGTAGCTCTGACCACAGCGCCCTTAGCGGCGAACAATATATTTAGCTGCCTGTTGAGTGACAGCAGTTGTTTCGGCTATGCACCGGTACGACGGTGGGTGAAAAATTAACATCGTACTGGAAATTAAAACCGGTTCAGCCGCTATACCCCCCAGCACTAGGTGTGGCCTAAATAGCAGCTACAAGGACAAAAGGGCTGCAGGCGGATAGAACTGGCTCCGGTTTCCGTTCCTCTGTGCTGCTGTACGAGCTGAACCGGTATTTGTTATAATGAGACGTTCTGGCAAGTTTAAAAGTGGCCAACACCAGCATCCTGTGCCGACAGCATCACGGTGCTCAATCCGGCTTGTATTGCATTAGTACAGGGGTCGGCAACCCGCGGCTCCAGAGCCGCATGCGGCTCTTTATACGATTGTATAAGTGTAGCACTACATCACAGCCACGTATGAAGAAATACATTGAAGAAAATATATTTATGGAAAGATCGCATCAACCTGGATTCGATCTCTGTCGAGCAAAATAGTAATATATTCAAAAATGGCCGCGGTACGCGATCCGCCACTTGCATCTTACGTCGTAAAGCGCCTTTCCCTGCACCTGCCTGATCATGATTTGCAGAGCCCCGCCCTCTGTAAACTATCAATGGATAAATCCAAAAACAGAAAAGTCACGGAGGAAAATAGATAGTTTAATTCTGCGTGGACGTATTCATTTGCTTTCAGTGCAAACGATGCTGGCTTAACTGTATGCTTGATATGTGGCGAGAAATTTGCAAACAACAAAAGATGTAATGTTGAAAGACGCTTCCAGAACAAGCACACAGCATTAGCTGAAAAGTATCACGCTGGAGATGAGAGAAAAAGAGCGATTCCTCAACTGCTGCAGCAAACTCTCCTCTTCATTTGATATTGTTAGAACACGTAAAATAGGAATAAAATGTCAACAAGTGTCTTTATTCTTGTTCTATAATTTCATAAATACAACAAACTATAGTTTTTGTATATATAATATAACTATATATAAAACTTTATAAACTGTGACGTCAAATAGCTTTTGCGGCTCCAGATGAATTTTATTTGGTGGAAAATAGAGCAAAATGGCTCTTTGGATAGTAAAGGTTGCCGACCCCTGCATTAGTATAAATAATATAATAATAATAGAACTGTAAATAATAAAAGAGCCGAGTATCTGAGTGTGAAGCGTCTTCGGGGTGCAGAGATCCCTGCAGCTGAGAATCATTACGGTCTCAGAGTCTAATTGATGGTTTCACTGGTCAATCTGCTCTTCAGGCCAAACGAGATGAAAGCAGGAGGAACAGGAAACACCTGAATCCCTCTGAAGGAGCAGACGAAAAGGTTTGCTTTGGTAAGAGAAGACACAGATGGAATCAGCAGCGAGGTGGAGGTTTAATCTTAAGGATAAACAACATAATATCAGCGTGATGGCTCCCAGAAGTGCAGCACCCATCCTCCGGTTCTCCTACGGTTAACACTGTTAGCAACTTTAGCACTATTAGCTTCTAGCTGCCGGCTCACCCGTCACGAGGCAAATCAAAATGCTCTGACTTCCGTATAGAGAACCTTTAACTTCTCTCCTTAAGTGTTTACGTACACAGGCTTTGACTCTCCAATCAACGAAACAGATATTGTCTCATACAGTTGTTCATCTGTCTGATGTCCATTCAAAGCCTTGGAGTCACATAACATCGTATGAGAAAATGAAAGGGACCCCTGAACGCTTCATATAACTCCTATTTTCCTGACGCTCCCCCTTTGTTCACAGACAAAAGCTGACATTTTAATAAAATTAATGCCAATAACATCTTGGAACGATTCCCATCATGATGTTAACAAATCTTTTCAATAGTTCCTTTGTAGATTCCAGATCATTTTGCTTAAAATGTGTAATTTTTCAGGACGTGCGATCTCTTAATATGACCCAAAGCGTCCTCTCTGAAACGGTGTTCCTCACCAGTCGCTCCTCTGCCGACAGCGTCCTGAAGCGCCCCATGGCCTCTTTGATGACGTCCGTCTCCTCCAGGTCTGGGTGGTCAGCCGTGATGCTCTTCCTGTTCTCCTCCAGCCAGAACTGGAAGCCCGTCTTCGGCCTGAACAGACAAACAACACAACCGAGTCAGTCCACCTTGTAACTTCAAAAGGGTTGTACGACTCCATCTTTTACCTTGTGTGAGAAAAATGTATTCGTGTCTTGAAGTACATTTGTGTAAAATCAAAACTCGAAATGTATCCATGTATATTCACATTCATACTGTGATATTGGCCGGTATCACCGTCATATGTTATTCACGTCGCTGAGACAGCGAGTCTAGTATAGCGGCCTTGGAGCCCGGGTGAAGATAGAGAGGGTGACGATAGAGATAGAGATAGAGAGAGCGAGAGCGAGAATAGAGAGAGGGTGACTAGAGCGAGAGAATATAGATAAACAAGTAGGGCAAGATTTCTAACGGACGGAAAGACAAGAGCCGGTGGCTGTGACGGGCGGAGGTGGAATCAGGACGCGTGTGGAAGGAGACGGGTTAATCAAGAAACCCTCTGTTGTGACTTGTCTGAGGTGCACAGTGTAACTCAGTGGTGGGCCGTCAGGGCCTGCAAAGCCTTCTCTGCTGGCCTAAACAGAATCACAAAGTTATAGCTATTTTATAATTTTATAATTTTTCTTAAATACACTACATGTATCATAATTTATAAAAATATTTTTCACATTATCTTATTTTCTCAGAGAAAATCCTCAGTTGCTCTGCTTCCAGTGCAGCTTGTTTTAAGTAGAGCTTTTATCCAATCAGATTTCACCTCTGTGTCTCTAGTAAGAAGAGAGGCCCGAGGCCTGCAGACTCACCAGTGCCTCCATGTGCAGTTTAAGTGAATGGGGATGATAATATTGATTATCATAGTCTTTAACCAATCAGATCTTTAGTTTAACATTCTTTGACGCGCCAGAGCGGCCTGCAGGCCTACAGCTACGTCAGCATTAGCAGCAGCACTGCAGTGAGATCCTGTGCTGTGATTGGTCAGTGACGCGATTAACGCCGCGTTCATCGCGTTTGGTGTGAACACGGCATTATTGAGTGGCATAATAATCGAGCAACACAACGAATTGATAATGAAATTCGTTGCCAACTCTTTTAAAAATCGATTTTTATATATATATTTTTTGCATTTTGCTTGGTGTTTTTTTTTTTTACCTAGCTTTGTTTTTTTAACACTCAATGGCTGAAGGAGGAGAAACGGATTTGTGAGTTGGGATTTAACTGTGGGATTAAACTCTTTGTCAACAAAGAAAAGAGGATGTGATCAGCATTTGGTAAATCAACTGGTTCGTTTTTTTACATCTAATATCTAAATGGCCCTTGAGTGTGTAGCAGAATGCGTGTTGCTGCTGTTGTTTTTCCGTTAAGCTAGTTAGCCTAGCCTCCCGGAACACTTGCGGAGCATCAGCTGTTCAGAGGTCACACAGACCGTTGTCTCCTAGTGAGCCCAGAACACATTATATTTCCTATAATGTAAGCTTCTGTATTTTCCAAATGCACTAGTATTATTCAAACTTATTGTTCGGTTTGTAAGCCTCGTACCAAACGTTTTAATACAAATACGTAACGTTATATAGTTACAGCCCAAGAAACGAATAATAACCCTAGCTGTGGCGCCATCATGTGGTTATAAGGTGGTATTTCAGCAGTGAAGGCCCAGGTATAAAATGCACGGCCCGCCACTGGTGTAACTTGTCTGTCGGTGAGAGTTCAGAGGAGGAGGACATGCAAATAAATCTGCGTGAACTGAAGATAATCCTCTCTGGTGTTGGTTACTGAGCTCCTAATAGTGAGACGCTGTGGTGTCTCACTACGAGTCAGACAGAGAACAGTTACTGAGCCAGCCGTTAGGTAAAGTCAAAGAAGCGGCTCATCAACAGGAAAAACCCACAACAACCTCTTATTTTCAGTGTTGTCTGCAGGTGAGGCTGGAGGCGGTGCTTCTGCTGGTTTCTGCTGCTCTGCAGCTGGCTGTGTGATCTCCTGAGTCTTCTTCTTTGTCATCTGCAGCAGAGTGGACTGAGTCTGGAGAGGAAATAAAAGCAGAGAGGAATAAATACCTCCAGTCTGGAAACATAGATGCAGAATATGTACGAGGAAATCTACAGTGTTCAGTCTTATTTCTGCAATTTAAATAAAGATGTGTTTGATCATCCTGAGGTCACCACATTGCTTTCCCTATCACAAATAAATACGACGAAAAATGATATTCAGAATAACTAAACTTAAGCAGGACGGTTGTACAAACAGTATTTTTGAGTTAGGAGAAGTTAAGGTATTAAACTTAATCTAAACAAATTCACAAAGTGCTTTTCCAGTTCGAAACATGAACAAAAAACATTTCAGGACCGCAATGAAATAAAATCAGACATTTAAAACATTACAAATTAGAATGAAAATAAAGTAATGTCAAAATGAAATGCAATAACATGCCTAGAAAACTAACAGGCTGTAAAGCGGGATAACGATACCTTGGCTTTGGCCCGGGGGGCCAGCGGTTTGAGGACGGGGCCTTTGTTTGGTTTCCCTGCAGAGCCGCTGAGCTGAGACGACTTCCTGCTGGACGTCATGTTGTCCAAGATGTTCGTCACGCGAGGCTGAGCCGACGAAGACGAGGGCTTCCCCGAACCGAGGACCTGCATGAGTCGTGTCAAAAGCTTAGAAGCTTCGTTCTACATGTATATAGATATAGATATATCTATATACATACATATATACATGTTCACCCTTAAATAATAACACAAATCAAAAATAATAGCATCAAAATATGTTCAGTTCTTACCTTAAAAGGATTCGCACGTCCGACTTTACCAACTGCAAAAAAATAAAAAGTAAGATGCCAAATTAAAATGATTACATCTCTCTGATGGGGGGCGGGGGTTGAAATATTTTAACCCTCACTTTAGAAAAAAAAGTTGCCCTAAGAAGATAAAAACTGCCTTAAAAATATTATTTTCCACTTTCTATATAAATATATCTATCTACAGATGGTGTTCACTCACTTGGAGTCAGAGAAGGAGTCACAGGTGAAGCAGCTTCTTTAACAAACGGATTCACGCCTGCAGAATGAGACGCGTCCCACATTAAAACACTCAACATCTCGTGATGACAACAGACACGTGCAAAGACGGTTAAAGAGATGCAACTGACGTTTTCTGGTTTCTGCTTCCTCCTCCGTCTCCGGTGCATCCTCCTCCTCTTCGTCCCCGAGCTCCTGTACTCGCTCCTCTTCCTCCTCCTGTTGACGCCTGTTGCCTTGACGTCCTCCCGTGACCTCATACCTGTCCGAATAGGAAACTCGTGAATCAAAAATCTCTTCCGCTCTAGCGAAGCATCGTAACTTTCTGCAGCATTTCATTTTTGCCATCACTAAGTCCGACCCGGTTCTTATATTTACTTAAAATACGTATCTGAAACAGTCTTAAAACTACAGGGGAGAACTGGAATAAGTCGTTACCCAGAGGGCCGTCTGACGGCGGCGTATTCTGGCTCTTCTTCCTGTTCCTCCGGCTCTTCTTCCTGGATCTGGTTGGCCTTCTCCAGGGCGATCTCGCTGAGCCGCTGGGCGAGCACCATGCGTCTGGAGCGCGACGCGTACCGAATGGCCAGAGTCACCACGTTCTGGGTCATGAGCTCCGCCAGCTCCACGCAGCGGAACTCTCTCTCCAGCTTACAGGACAGCTGGAAGGAAACAACGACGACGAGTCTGAACACAAACGGCAGCGACAGGAATAAACGAGGCAGAAGCTCTGAAGTCCTGATGAGACAGAGAGCGCTTCTGCAGCCTGAGGAGGATTTTTACATGAGCACCCTGAACGCCTCCTGATGAAAACAATTACACTAAAAAAAGAAAGTAACATTTATTCTTACATTATAAATGACACGGTAATACAAAATGTAAACCATACTTATGTTTTCCATTGTTACGATTTCATTAAACTTATTTATAAATCTTTTTGTTTTCAATTTTTTTACTTCTCATTGTGAGACTTCTACTGGATACACAGAGCTACATGTGACTTTACTAAATACAGTTTAGATAATCTCAACAGAAGATAACAGGAGACTGCTATTATTTTATATATATATATATATATATATATATATATATATATATATATATATATATATATATATATATATATATATATAGAGACTCACTGCGAACATCTTCATGAGCAGCTCCTGCTGCTCCTTCTGGGACTGAGTGCGTCCGTCCTCGTCCACCTCGTAGCCGCTGGACGACAGGAAACTGAAGTGGTTGTGGAAAAGGACCGAACGCCAGTACTGCTCCTGGAGGAGGACAGAGGAGGACAGGAGGACAGGTGAGGCCTTTACACACAAACTGTTGTTTTTGTCATGACAACTTTCATTCAGGACGCAGCATAAAAGATAATTCTTTGCAATAGTTTTGATGCAAAATATTTGATAGTTTTAAGTTCTTTAATATATAAATGAATATTAGGAGTCTTTTTATCAGGTTACAGGTCAGATATGTCGACCGTACTCCATGTTGTGTCTTTTACTCTGATCTGGGCAGATGTTAGCATGTGTTAGCAGATGTTAGCATGTGTGCAGTTTGATCAGAGCGAGCGGTTTACCTCCATCAGTCCTTTCTCTGTGGAGGTCTGACACAGAGGCAGCTTGAAGGGCAGGATGGCCACGGCCGGTCTGGGCAGCGTGGGAGGATACCTGGAGCCTTTACATGGAATACACCTGAGAGGACGAGAGCAGAAAAACACAACTCTAATGATAAATAACAAATAACCAGGATCACACATTTTTCAAAGAATACAGTGAGTTTTTAGGTTTACAGGTGATCCGCCAGCTGCGATTTTTTTACATCAATGTTAAAATAATACTGAACAGAACTTCACCCTTTCAGATGAAAGAGTGAAGTTTGCGATGAAAGGGTGAAGTTTGGGGAGCTTTGACAGACAGAGTAGTCGTTCACTGGAAATGAGTCAACTGTTTTACAGTTTTACAGGATGCATGGGAATCCTGCAGGAGATGATTTATAAACATATATAAACCTGCTGCCGGTTTGCTCCTTATAAAACCATATTTTCTACCATACATTTCATTAAGTATCATATTTTAAGTAAAAGTGTTAAAATAAGGAACATTATTTTTCACCTGAGCTGCTGAGGGTTCTCGTGGATCCCGACCACCCAGTAGTGGTCTGATTTGCTTTTGCAGGTTTCTCTGGTGTTGCACACCGGTGTCCAAGTGTTGCCAAGACCACGGTTCAGCATCCGGACGACTCCATCTGAATCCACATAGCACGGGGTACCTGAGAGAGAACCGGGCCGACATCTTACAATCAAAACAAGGTTTCCAAAAGCATTTGCTTCTGCTGCTTTAAGAAAACAAGTTTCCAGGAGAATAAAAACATATGTTCTCTACAAACGGACCCTCGGCAGTGAATCCCAGCCAGGACAGGTGGGACTTGTGAGACAGAGGGAGCGGCTCGCCGTTCATCAGCTGCTTCTTCCTTCCACCGATCTGCAGCAGCTGGACTCCCAGAGCTTGTTCCCCGTCAAAACCTGGAGCTGACGACGGAGAGACGAGAACCAACGTTCATGTACCATCATGTATCTGTAGATAGTTGCAGTTCCCAAAGCATCAAAGCTGTTACGCTTTTAAGGAAGCTACTGGTTTCAGTTCATTTCTGTGCACTTTGACTATGAGACTGTAACCGTCGATCACTGTGAAATAATAGTTTCACTAAAAGACAGAAATTTACGAACTAAAGTGATGCAACAGACACGATGTTTACTGAACTCGGGCATCTTCAGAGTCCTTAAATGATTCATTAAACCATAAAAACATAATCTGCGATTAAATTGTCCACTGCAGAGCTGTACATGTCATGTCTTGTCATGTTTTTTGTTATTGTGATAGTATAAATGTAATTTATGGTGCTGCTGGACTGCCTCGTTTATACAGGCGCCTCTCTTCTTGTGCAGCAAGCAGTGAAAAATACCAACAAATATGGATTTCAGCAGAATATTTTGATGGATAACAATGTTGAGACAGTGAGTGTGTGTGAGTGTGAGTGTGAGTGTGAGCGTCCTACCCCGGTGGTAGACGATGAGCAGCTGCTCTCCGTGTCCGACCATACAGACCACGTTCCCCGGCAGGCTGAAGATTTCCTTCTGCACTCCTCCGATGGAGAAGAGTCTGAGCATCAGCGCGCTGGTGGCGACCGCCGCCCAGCCCTGACCGAGACACAGCGCCCGCACATCCTCGCCCGGCGGCAGGTCCACCATCCACTCCTTATTGGTGTCCCAGGACGAGAAGTGGAAGCACTGGAGCTTGCTAGAGGAAGAGAGAAGGAGGAGGAGGAGGAGGAAGAGGAGGAGGAGGAGGAGGAGGAGGAGGAGGAGGAGCGCGATGAGGAGACGTAAGCGCCAAACAAGTCACGGAGAACGAGGCGGACGGAGGTTTTTACCTGGCGAGCTCGTCCGTGCTGGGGCAGGCCAGCAGCACGGCCTCCTGGGAAAGATCGGCCACGGTGTGACCCAACGAGTTGGTGAGGTGCATGGCGTGGTGCACGGCGGTGTCGTGAAACTCCACGTCGATGGCGTTGTCCTGCTCGTCGTTGTAGCCTCGAACGATTCCCACCGAGTTCCACATCTGAGGAACAATTAGTTTGTTACGACATGTGAGACTGGAAATCATTTTATTTTTAGGGAGTTAACTTTTGGAACGCTGCATGTCATGTGACGAGGAACAACCAATCACAGCCGGCAGATTTCTTTCTTCCGTAAATATCAGTCTACGGTCAATATACGAAGGAGAAGTTACTCATTTCAGTTAATATATAATAGTATAATATAAAAAATGCACGATATATACAATGAAATACAATAATATTAAATTTAACCAAACAAAAACTGTTGTTTGTTTGGTTAAATCTTTGCACTATTGTTTAGTTAGTTAACTTAATAGTATTCTATTTCATTGTATATATTGTGTATTTCTAAATCTAATATTTTTACTGTTATTTTATTTATCTGTACCATAACAGCTGCTGTAGCAAAAAAAATGTCCGCTTTCGGGATTAATAAAGTAACGATCTAATCTATCTATCTATCACACTACAAAATAAAAAGGATGACCTGAATGTACCATGAAGCGGTGTGTGAGGTGAGCCGGGGTGGAGCCCGGCTGAAAGGCCTTCTGGGGGGCCGAGGGCCGGGGTCCCTCGTAGACGGGACGAAGGGGAACCAGCGGGGGGGCGGCCGGAGCGGCGGCGCTGCTGTCCTCATCGTCCCTGAATTTGTCCCAACCGACCTTCAGCGATCCGGTGTCTGAAGAAAAGAAACAGTTACAATGACATGAATCATAAAAAAGTTAAATTGTGTATTTTAAAAACACTGGAATCTATACATCCAACGTGCAAGTGTCCACAAGTGTTACCAATTTAAAAAAAAAACATAAATATTGAACTATTAACATTTTTATAGCCTCTCCTCTCCTCTCTTCTTCTCCTCTCCTCTCCTCTCCTCGTAATCCTTTTGTGACTTCACCTCTAAGTTTATGGTCAACCAAGTTGCCTGCATGAACTTTGAGAGTTGAGCTGCAACGTCTTCTACGCGTGTGTTCATTGGACGTCTTCAATGTGAAGTGTCCTGCTACTCTTTAAACAGTTTTAAAAACACACTTCCTGTCTTTTCATTTCTTTAATCTGTCATTCGTCTGCATCCTCACTCACCCAGCGAGTTCTCGTCGTCCAGGATCGCCCCTCGGTTCCTCACCCGCCCCGTCGCAGGCACGAGGAAGTCGTCGTCGTCGTCATCGTCGTCCCCCCCGGCGACGGGTTTCTTAACCGGCGAGTTGGTGTCGCTCAGCCCTTCATCCATGAGTCGGTCATCATCGTCATCATCAAACAGGTCGTCGTACTCTTTCGCTGTCTTTTTCGTTGGCGCCTGCTGAAAATCACGTAGTTCATTAGAACCAACGCAGGAAATTAGAAGTTGTTTGTTTTTTTCATCGAAACATCAAGAGATTGATTATGATTAAATAAAAAGTAACTAAAGCGGTCAAATAAACGTAGTGTTATTAGAAGAAAATACTCAAATAAAGCACAGTACTCGAGTAGGTTTACTTCATTACATTCCTCTTCATCTTAGTTGGTATCACAGAGTTGTATTAAACGTATTGAGGCGTGTTTTCGGAGCAGTACCTTGGTGCTGGTGGAGGTGCTGAGTCCGTCCAGCAGACCCAGGCAGCCCTCTGTGTCTGTGTAGGCCACCTGGCTGCCTGACGGGTTCCAGGCCAAACCGCACACCGTGAAGCCCTTCTCGTGCTTCTGCCTGCAGCAGAGACGAGACAACTTCAGCTGCAGAAGATCCTGAACGCTTTGAACGAGTTAGTTTGCATCGGTTGACAACTTTGAAAAGCTCACAGCTTTGCCGATCTTTACCTTTCAACGCAGAGCTTGCTGTTCACGTCCCACACCGTCAGCGAACCCCCGACGCTGCCAGCCGCCAGGAACCGACCGCACGGAGACCAGGCCACCACGTTGATGAGCTGCAGAGACAGCAGGGTGGGGAAAAAAACACACACACACACACACACACACACACACAATCAGAGCACCAACAAGACTGAACCTTCAGATTGTATCAGATAATCGGTCTGAAAATGTGCGTCGGGCTTCAAAGCGACTTCACGTGTGTCAAAGAGCCGAAAGGAACACAGGACGTAACGAGAACAACAGGAACTAGATAGAGTTTTAACACAGCAGCAAGCAAGCTTTGTTTGGACTCCGGGACCCTCGAGTGTTACTTGAGAACATTAACATTAACCAACAGGACCGTATTAGCCGACCCCTACACCGCCGGCAGGCTACTTTTGTCGGGAGTAGAGCAGACGGGAGCTCAGGAGAGGGCGGCTGGCTAGTTAGCTCGCTAGTCTCCGGAGCTCCCACTCTCCTCCCTGCGAGGAGTGAGGCAGAGAGACCGGTAGACCCATTGCTGCCACCGGCCAACTAGTGTAGCATGGAATTAGCAAGGTAGCTAGCTAGCTAGCCAGCTGTAATAGCTTAATGCTTCAACCACAGACTCTTGTCACAGCGTTGTAGCATCATTAGCATCGATTTCACCATAATTCTTGACTTTTTCGCATCAGCAGTGCAGATCGGCCTTTAACGAAGACGACTTAACCCTGAATATGTGCACGTCCACCCGGACCTCACCTACCTGTGTCTGCAGATCATCGGACAGCGTGCTCACATGATCCCAGGTCCCTCGCTCGTACAGGTGCACCTTCGTCTCCACAGGAACCGCTAAAAACTAAAGCACGCACACAGACATTGATTAGATCACAATCATTTATTAATCCCTGATGTAGTTTGCATGGAGGAAGTGCTGGAGGGATGCAGATGTTAAGAGTTGCGTCGCTGACCTTTGCTGTTGCGGGCTGCCAGGCCAGCCGACACAGAGACTTTGCATTGCTGACGTCATTGGTCTTCTGCAGCAGAGGCCAACTGATCAGCTGAGACTGAACGGACACAAAGCAGATCAGCATCTGACACACTGGACTGATGGGAGTGCACCTAAAAAAAAAAACGTACTGACGTACCTGCTCCTCGATATTCCAAACCACCACGGAGCCGTCGCAGCTGGCGGACGCCTGACAGAGAGAGAGCAGAAGACTTGTATTTGTTGCTGAAAACATCCCACAAGTCTCAGCCTTTCAATAGATTTCCACTGTGATATTATTATTATTATTATTATATTTCCTATCACAAGGATCTCTGCCGCAGAAGCGACGTCAAAGCCTCGTGACAGCTGCAGCTTTTAAATGCTGACAAAACACAAGACTCTTTTCTTTGTTAAAGGTTTGGTTAAATCTATCTCAATCAAATTATACGTTAAGAGACTCATTCAGTGAAGGCATCATCAATGCTGGTCCTCCTGTCTGTTTCTCCAAACTACTGTAGTAAAACACCGACTAGTAGTAGTAACACACGAACTGCCCCTTTAACCTCAGCGTTGCATTTCTAACATCTTACGCACCAGGAAGTCATCTTTGGGGTCAAAGGTGACACTGAGGACGGGCGCTTCGTGGCCTCGGAGCGTTTTCTGCTGGCTGCTGTCCGACACCTCCACCACCTTCACCATGAAGTCACTGGAAGAAAACAGAGAGATAATTAAAAAAGGAATAAATATGTGGAAAAACGGGCTCGTGAACACGTGACTAACGGCGACAGAACGGAGGGACATCAGCTGCAAACCGGCACGAGTGAAAATCATCGAATCGATGCAAAAATAATCCTGATTTCCGCCGACGTCCGCCAGAATGCAGATGTCAAATTTGCCCTAACAGCCTCAGATGCCTGAATTGTTACAATCAATACCACAACAGAAATTACCGGTGTGAAAATAGAAGCATCAATAAGGCGCCATGCTCTGTGCCGTCATTGCCGTGATAAACCGGCTCGGGGCGAATCAATTCTGGAGAGCAAACAAGACGTTTATGTCCAATCAAGACTGATTCAGAGCGGTGCTCCGTCTGTGAGGCGGCGCAATGGTTCAGGCACACCGTGCTGTGCTGGAACAACAACACAGAAACCTAATAATGATCAGAGTCTGCTTCAGTCACGGCGAACTGAACACAACACACACGTTACGCACGACAGCTTCACCTGCAGCCACCGGACACGCCGGAGAGCAGAGAACGCGCATCGCTGAACAAAATAGACGTGACGTCCGCTCGTCTCTCAGATCAGGTTCTTCTCTGGGATCAGACTCAGGATGACCCATCAGTAAGCTGGAGGCCCTCATAACTGAATATATATTTAAAATGTTGTCACGGGTTGTGGTCCACGTGGTCTCTGTATCTCTGTAACGCAACACTTTGAAGCAGCTCACTGACCGATAAATTCTGTCAGTAATGACTTTAACCTCGGCTGAGATGAAGGGCGCAACGCTGCAAAACGCATCTTTCTGTTTAATTAAAAGCTTTCATTCATATTTAAGGATTCTGTTATTCTATAGTATTGTTTGTATTTTATTTGTTATTAAATAAAAAGCATTCTCCAAAAGGTTTGGTGTGTTTTCTGCATGTTCATTATTCAGGTTTTAAAAATACACGAATAGCAAAATGTATTTATATACCCAAGAAACTAATAATCGAGTAGTTGAATATTCGGGTTCTATTAAAGACACGGTTGGTAATCTTGAGAAACACTAGATTTGAAAAATGACCCAACCTTAAAACACAGTGTTACAAACTCTTGTCCAATGAAATAACAGCATTAGCTCCAAACGTTGCTGAATCTAGTGAGAAAGTCTCAAAGTGGTCAACACTGACAGTTTGTCCCGTCAGGCCTCCCTCCAAAGCCCCTCCCCCAAAATGATCATCATGAAGGTAAACAATGAATATGGCTGCTATCAATACTCACAGCTGTTCAGCTCTCAGCTTGTGGAAGACGAACAGTGAGTGCAGGTAGTTAACCCGTCCAGTCATTACATTCATTCTGAATTAAATGACTGGACGGGCTAATTACAGGCCTGCGACAGCCACAGATTGTTTCTATTTTTCGTCGTTTCCTATGACTCACTGATTGCTGTCAGGATGTAATGATGTTTTTGAGGAAGATTACCATCCCTGCCTTTAATTCGTGAGCTACAGCGTCTCGTTTTGCTTTTTATTTAAAGTGATCATAAGCACCTGGACCCGGCAGCGACTCTGGAGCCGCTGCTGTTGAAGGTGACGTGTGTGGCGTTGGTGGTGAACCGGGTCAGGATGCCGTCCGGATCGCCGTCGGGAAACGTGTGGATCTGCACCGTGTTGTTGGAGCTCGCCGTCACCAGCTTGCCGTTCTGTGGAGGGAAGGACACGTCTCAATCCTCCACCGACAGCGGATTCACTTTAACAAAGGTCTCAGTGGAACATGAATCAAACATCCTTTAAGATCCCAAAACAAGCAGAAGACGGGAGGTGACCAACCTTGAGAGCGAGAGAGTACGCCTTCTCCCCCACGGTGATGAACTTTGGATCGTCATCGTCCAGACCCTCCCATATACGAACATCTCCATCATTCCCGCAGGTTACAATGAACCTGAGGACGATTTTCATCACGATCACAATTTGAATATTGTGAAGCAGAAACGTGTCAAACCAATTATTTGAGCTTCCTGAGAGAGTAAAGATTTAAAGGTGAAGTGTGCTGGACGTCTCCGGTGTGCCACACGTGTAGGAGAACTTCTGTGTCTGACGTGAACGCGTGAGTGCACTTATCTAAAGCCAGCGCGTGGTTTGTCCCTTCTGGGCTACCGTAGAGACATGGCGGACTCCGTGAAGAGGCACCGCTCCGTATATGTAGATATAAATGTCTCATTGTAAGGTAACAAAAACACAACAATACTTATTTTCAGGTGATTATACACTAAAGAAAACCTACTTATTAATATTATATTCCATTTCTAAATACCACACACTGTTCCTTTAAATCAGCTCACTAGTGTGCATCATGAGGACAGAGCTCTTTATCATCAGTGTGCTGCAGTGTTTCTACACTGTTCCTGCTGCAAGAATTCTAGTCAGACTTAGAAGTATAGCAGAATTAAAAGATGTTTGTATTCATCTGAACCACAGACAGTATACATTAAGTACAGTATACATAAAGTATACATAAAGTACAGTATACATAAAGTAGAGTATACATAAAGTACAGTATACATAAAGTACAGTGTAAATAGTCAGGGTTCAAAGTTGAGTGTACAATAGTCCTGTAGAAGAAAATAAAAGACTACAATCGTATTTGTTTTGTTGTTGTTATGGACTCGTGTGTCTGGAAATAAAGTTGAATATTTGAATATATATCAGGACACACAGAAAGAAGAGTTCCAGTGATCAGCTACCTTTAACAGTTAAATGAATTAAAACAATATAACATAGACTGAACTTACTTCCCGGAGTCATCGAAGCAGACCTCGGTGTGTCCCTCCGAGTGGCCGTAGCGCATCGGCTTCCTCTCACAAGGCATTTTAACTAAACCAGCGGACTGACGAGCAGAAGAAGACACCGAGTAATAAATAAGAACACGTTTTGTCACGAGCTGTGACTCGAGAAGAGAAGTTTGACAACCTACAACTTCTCCCGGCTCGCTGACTCCACTGACTCGAGATCCGATCCTCTTCTTCCTGAATCTCCCGCGCTGCGTTGAAAACAAGGACGCGCAGCGTCACGACTCCCGCCATATTTACGTCATGACGCAGGCGGCGTAACCCCGCCTACGTTTGAGAAACGCTGATTTTGCAAAGAGGCAATACTCTCAGAGCTTTTGGCAAAGTAAAAGTAGCAATACTGCTGTGTAAAAATACTCTGTTACAAGTAAAACGAATCTTACTTTAGTAAAAGTACATATTTCTAACTTCATATTTACACAAGTACAACAAATTGCAGAACTCTCTCCCCAACCCAGCAACAGAAAAGCCCCCCCTCCCATATTTTCACTATTTAAGATCTTTCTAACTAGTTTATTCTACAGCTGGATAATCTCACATTTATGTCTGACGCAGCAGAAAACTGTTTCATACGGTTGTTTTAATCATCTTTATTCTTTTATAAATAATACAAATACTGAATGAAAAGTTAGACTCTTAACTATATATTTATTTAGAGCAGCTGCCAAAGATTTGATTACTGTCTCATTTGGGTGAAACATGTATTTCTCAGCATCACATTTTGTATTTCAGAACACTTTTTCACTCTGCAAACACATAAATGAGACAGAAACAAATGTTCACTCACTAATACCTTTAATTATGGATCAATACAAGCAGCTATCAATGTTCATCTTAGCGGCCAGAGACCACCTGCCACCCGTCTGTTTGAGCGGCGTCTCGGGGGAGAATTTGATTAGTGCAACAGGAAGTACTCTGTCAGTGAAATACAACAGCATGTAAGAATGAGAGTGGGAACATGTAACAGTGCTGGAACTTATGTTTTACACATGACTGTACGTTTCTTTTCTCAGATTTGGATATCGAATGTATTCTGAATCTAATGTTACACAATAGAACGCTGGTTCTGCAGCTGCTGAAAAATGACGCTGGCTATAACCGGGTGGTACAAGACAACATTAATATTTCATGCATGTGGTTCAGGAAAATCAATAGATGTGGCTCCTGAACTCCTGTCCGCCGACTGAGCGCTGACATGCAGACAGTCAAAGATAGACTTTGTCTGTGGCTTCACATCTGACAGACGTTCATCAGCTGTCAGAGCAGTTCACCTCCAGTGATTTAGTGTTGGCCTGCAATTAAGGAACAAATAAAAGCAAGATGGAAGCAACGGAGGCTCAAATATAACCTGACTTTTAGAGAAAGGTTCAAAAGAAGCAGAATCGTTCATTTTATTACTTACACCTCTGCCTCTCCTACCGTGACAAATAATTGAGCCTTTAGGTGTAAGCTGATGTTGTTGTTGCCATAAAAATACTCATAATATAGTAAATATTCTTAGTTGTTAGACAGTCTGAAAGTAGAGTGGCCACAATCTTGAAGCTTAAAATTAGTCTCACTTTTGTCTGAAAGCAAGTAGCCAATGTCCCACAGTAACTAGAACAAACCAGCTCTGATTCCCACTCTATTGATACATGGATGTCACTGCACTTATACTATATACATATATATATATATATAGAGAGAGAGAGAGCATGTTGTAAACAGTAATTAACCAGGTAAGAAAGCAAATGGAACCAGTGCAGTAGAATATGTGCTTTTACATTTATTTATAAAACATTTACACCTATTATTACACTACACATATACTTAACACTCCTGTCTATTCTTTACTTTGTATTTGTCCAGCTATGCATATATATATATATATATATATTTACATTGTTTACATTTGAGTTTATACATTTACGTTTTTTTAATGAATGTTTACCTGTTTTTTTGCTTTATTCTGTATTTTATATTATATTATTTCATCCCTATATTTCAACTCGTTCTTCTTAAATTGTACTCTTGTGATATTTTCTTTTTTATACATATTGTTATTAGGATGCAGTTTTGGAGAGAGCTTAAGAGCTTAAGATTTTATTGTAATTGTTGTGCAGGTGACAATTAAGAACTCAAACTTAATTCCCTACATCTAAACGTAAACCGTATATGACATAGAGAACTTTGTTGAATATGAAAACACATAAAGGAAAAAAAGAACAAAAGACCAGCCAATTTACTCGAGCACGTATAAGTAAAACGCTGATATCTGTATAACAAATACTGACAAAAAAACTTTTGGGGCCTGAAAACCAAATGGTTTCATGCACTGTTTTGTATTCATACAAGTCACTTGCCCTGAGCAGTTGTTTCTTTACACTGCTGGTTGAAGAGAGGCTGAATGACAGGAATCAGTTGAAAAAAATAATCTGCATTCCACCCCACTTATGAAGCGGAAATAGTCTTTTTCATGTCCTTATCTCTCCATTTGCTCTGCTGCAGCGCTGGCATTTAGAGGTGTCCTTTTGCAGACAGCGGGATGAATTGTTTTCAGAGCGATACTTCAAAAGCAGCATTTTCCGTACCATTAGCCTGTCTAACTACAAAAGCCCACAGCTGCAGCGTGAACAGACACGGATGGATGAGCACGACTTGAGCTGCACCATTTAATCGGTCCAGAGGTGGCAAAACAACCTGAATCACAGTCAGACGACGGGGGCACTGTAAATGGCATTTATTGTTATTTTGTGTATCAGTGTGACGAATACAATATAAGCCTCGAGGGGGGAAACAAAGGGATTCAAATACTTCAAGTATACTCTGTACGGTGGCCCTGAGAGTTCAGAGCAACTTTAGAAAACACAAGCAAAGAGACCAAACACAAACACAAGAAGGAAACGTCTTCACATACAGCATTTTGAAAAAACAACTCTGAAAAGAAAAACACTTTGATGTTAATTTACAGTGAAATTCTAACACTAACCGACTGTATTATGCTTATACTTTATCGTTGTGAAAGCAATGCATTCTGGGAGTCGTAACGCTTGTTCTTATGATCCTGACTGTTTCTTTTCACAGTCATTTACTGCTTGCTGCTAACAAATTATTGTACATTTTGATTGCAGTAAGTTACTGTATTTCTCGTATACACTAGAGATACTGTAAATTGTATGTATGTGCCGGTTAAAATACTGTATTTTTAAAAATGATTTCAGTAAATTACAGTGAGTTGCTATATTCTTTTAATAGAGTATTTTAAATTGTACAGTCAATTACTAGCAAAATTTCTGCCAGTAATTTACTGTTTTTTTTTCCGTAAAAAGTTTTAGTCAAATAAAGAAACACTGCAAGTCACAAAGAACAACACGGAGATGCTAGTAGTCAGCAGACCGGTGAAGCTATAGATTTACAGCAAGATATCTGACATTTGGAAAAAATATTTTGTTGTGTGACTTGCAGCTTTTTTCCATATTTTGTTGCGTTTTTGCAGCATTTTCTCTTCCTAAATGAGACACATGTCATTTCTATTTGCATGTGTCTTTCTTCCAGTGGCAGTGCGTCGAGCTCTCAGGGCCACCGTAACTCCAACATGTAAACAGTTTTTTGCAATAACAGTACTTGTGAAAGCTAAAGAGGCACAACTGATGTTGAAATGTCCATCTAGAGAGGAGCTTTTCAGCTAAGAAGAAGCAGCTGAGTCCAGACAAGTGCAGTTGTGCCGCCATCTTGTGGCTGACGAGATGAAAACTGTCCCTTTGAAGCTCACATTTGTGTTAGTTCAGAAGAGCTGTTGGGACAGTATTTGAACCTTTTTTTGTCACCATGTCTTTCTACCATCCATATCTGTTAACAACAGAGTCCTTGTTCCCGTCCTCCATTCTTCAGTTTGCCCGAAACATCTGACCCTCGAGGAGGTAAATGTGGTTCACGACCTCAGTCTTCACACAAAGACTTTGGAGGGAGATGTGGTTTTAAATTTTGTGATTTGTTAAACAGGTCCACAGGATTTATATGTTGGCAACAGTCACGCTGTGCCACTTCCCCCAACAAGAGTCTTAAAATAATGCAGAATTAATTATGTTTGGATATTAGATGCCGTTAGGAGGCCTTCTACCTCAGACATTTGACAGCACTGATTGTGTGTAAGACAGAGTTAACAGTAAAACATCACATCTTTTATTATACTATGGTACATGCATAGAAATAGAAGAGGAGTAGAACGGACATTGTTTCCGTGATCATTTGAATGTTTGGCTCATTTTCTGTCGCCAGTGTAGCATTAAAGCATGGTGGAATTAGCAAACTAGCCAACTAGCCAGCTGTACACTAGTTAGCTTAGTTAGTTACAGAAAAAGTAGCCGCACAAAGTTGTCACTCATCTGACTCCCACAACCTCAGATCCACCGACGCCAACCTCCTTACCCCCCTACTCTGACCAAGCATCAGACCTGGGGGGTCAGGGCCTTCTCTATTGCTGTCCCCTCCCTCTGGACCTCTCTCCCCCAGCACCTCAGACATTCTCCGTCACTTAAAACTCATCTATTTAAATCTGCTTATAGCCTGTGAAGCTAGTTATGTATGTTTTTTATGTTGTCCCTTACTGTTATGTCATCGCTTTTGTTCATATTGTAACTGCTTGTTTTATTTCTGTTTTTACCACGTAAAGTGCCTTTGAGTACCTTTTAAAGCGCTATACAAATAAAATGTATTATTATTATTATTATTACTCCAATGCTCGTTTTAGTCTTTACTGTAAACTTCAACTCAGTATTTACACAAGTTAACCCGCTACAATGGTCGCTCTGATCATCCTGCTGCTCTGTTCTACTCAGGAGGTTCGGTCTCAGCCATTGAGATCAGAAAAGGTGCAGTTCCTCTAGTGGCCTCTAGAGATCATAGATGCCCACATGATGTCCAAGAGATTGGCTTGAAATCAAAGGGGGGAAATGCTCCAACATCAGAAGTCAATATTCCACAAAGAAAGTGAGAGTTAAAGTTGAATGTCTTGGTGAGAATCTTTACTCCATTTAGGATATTAAGGCAAGTGTTTTGGAGAATGTTTGCTTAATTACAGGTTTCTCAGCGTATCTTTACTTGTCTCCAGACACTGTCAAGATCCAAGGTTTCAAACCCTTTCTTAGCACTGAAAGAAGACACATTACGTCCATGTGTTCCCACAGTATATGGATCTGCTTGAAGATCAAGATCAACAAACATCTTAAAGAACTCTCCAGTTCTGCACCTTTTAGACCTCAAAGATCTGCAACAGCAAAGCTACTTGAAATTCAAACGGCCTCTTTGCCAAGAGATCCTGCCTTTGCTTGTCCCATCTTCGCCCCTCCACGGTATGAGGCCTGCTTTGGACATGTCACACAGCGCAGGCCCCATCACACTTGATGTGGTACTGTTGGAGGTAGTCCCTGAGCTGAGGAGGCAGCAGCAGGTTGTCTATGCCCTGGTAGGTGGTGCGGCTACAGATCACAGCCCTGCAGAGGTGCTGGAGGGTGAAAGGGAAGGACCTTGGTAGCGGCCGGGAGAGGAGGGGCTCAAAGAAGAGGCAGGTGGCCGGGTCGCTGTAGTGCCTCAGCAGTCCTGTCACACTGGGGTCCCGGTACATGCACGGGTCGCGCACGTCGAAGCTGAAACGCTTGTCGTTCTGCTCGATGCGTGCGTGCAGGGAGCGGCTGTAGCGACGGAAGCTGACCGAGAAGAGAAACTCATCCTGGGCAGAGTCCCGGAGCAGGAACGTCCCCTCCGGTTTGCCCTCCAGCAGCTCCTCCGCCTCGAAGCGGTTCAACACACCCCAGTAACAGGAGCTGTTGTTGATCTGGAGGAGATCCGGGACCAGGATGTAGTCGGTGTGGCCACAGCTGCCCTCTGCTCCCCCGTGAGGACAAGAAGGGTCCCAGTCCTCCAGACTAGTGCCTCCAGGCCCAGGAGAGCAGCAGATGTCCTCCCAGGAGAGAGGGGTCTGTGGCGGGGAGGTAGAAGAGGATGAGACATTGGGTTTGAGGGGAGCCTCCATGTCCTTGAGGGCACTTGGGTGGGTGGCGTGATTTTTTACAAGGTGCCAACATCGGGCCAGTTCGGATTTGGGCGAGAAGGGACACTTGTCCTGCATGAGCTCTGAGACGTGGATCTTGCGTTTGGACCAGAAGAGCACCGAGAAGGGTCGCGAGGAGCCCGATGGCAGGTGGTGATGATGATGGTGGTGATGATGGTGAGAGCGCAGAGGAAAACACTGGCCCACAGCATCCTGAAACTTCTGCCGCAGAGAGCGCCGGGACAAGGCCTTCCGACACACCACATCAATGTCTGCGGACGTCAATGCGTCTCCGAGAGCGCAGCAGCTACACTTTCTCTCTCTGCGCCGCCTCGGACAGGATGTCGACCGCATGCCCATCTCCTCCGTCCCCTCCGCCTCCAGCCCTCCGGGACTCGACCCGTTGCGAGAGCTCCGGGAGCGTTTTTTCCGCCGCCAAACATAACTGTCTGCACTCCAACTGCGGAGGCCAGATTTGGGTCGTGCGTCCGAGCCTCGTGGCTTCTTCTCTGACATGGCTGCTTCCTCTTCTTACTCTGTGGCACATTCAAGAAAACGGACGTCTGAGTCATAACAAGATCACAGGAGCATGATGACTCATATTATTAACACATTATTTAGTCTATTATCAAAAGTTGTAAAGTTGTCCATGAGGGAGGTAAGAGAAACAGACACACCAACATAAAGCCCTATTGATAAAAGGACTGTATACTTTTTTTTACTCACCAAAAAGAGTTCTGTGATACCAGAAAATATCATTGCAAACTCTTTTCTTGTGCCAGAGGGGTCCATTTTGTAAAGGTTACCCATTAGAAACATGTGAGTAAGTACCTCGATATGATATTATATTATTATATTATATATTTTTGGGAGCCACATTTTTTTCATCTGGTACAGAACCATCTGGCTTATGTGGAGATTTTTTTTTCTGATCGTCTCCAGTGGCGAGAAATTAAATTATCATTGCAGAGTTCAGTAACAGCCTGCAGACAAAAAATTATCAGTTCCCGTAAAAAAACCACACAGAAACTGCCCGGTTAGAAACATCTGACAAGGGAACAGACTTCTCATGCTTCATCCAGAGATGGTTCAGGAGGAAAGTTTTGTTAAACGGTTTACAAAGCTATTGTTTTAACAGTCTGTTATAATTGTACATAGCAGCAGTTTGCAGAGATGGTCTCTGACAATACAAAGTCTGTGAGCAGTTGAAGGTTTAACATCTCAGACCGGTCATTTTTATTTTTTACTGTTATGAACTCTTTGAAGGTTAATGCAGGAGATTATCTTACCTTCCAAACAGTGTCAGACATCCACATCAATGTTACGATCAGTTGTTCACTGCACATTAGCGGACATGTGTGACCTGCCTGCAGCCAGCTCCAGCTCTAACAGACGGCAGACTGTTCCGCTTCCTATATAATTATGATGCCGAATCCCCGAAGGGGCAGCCGTTTCCTCTCTTCCTCTCTGGGTCTGAATGAAGGAAGGGAGGAAAGGCGAGGTGGAGAAGGGTCGAACCGGGAGATGGGGGAGGGTTTAATGCGGGTTAATGGCAGTGAGACATCCTCTTCTCCCTCTTACATCTCCTTTACACGTTCATTGACAGATTCTATATAAAAAACAAAAAGAGCACAGATAACCAGAGCAGCCGGAGAGTGCTTTTTCATTCACAAAGTGAGTTATTGTTACTATTGACTCCTCCAGGAGGATCATGCGATGGATATCGTCTGTGTGTGCAGTCATGTGCTCCTCTTAGTCTGTCCATGACTAATCTCACATTCTACTGCACCAAACTGCATAATATTTTGTCTGCAGCCCGCGTGGCAGTGCCTGAGTACGATGTACTCAGCAGTGTGTGTTCTAGTAGTTCTGTCAGCTGTTAGCTGTTAATAATATTAATATTAATAATAAGTTTACTTATATACCACCTTTAAAAACAGAGTTTACAAAGTGCTTTGACAGAGTGAGGCCCAACAAAGCAGGACAAACTAAGGTGAAATTAAACAATAAAACCAAATCGATACGATAAGAACAAACTAAGAAAATAATATTATAATAATGAAATAAAGCAGTAAAGCAGTTAAAACATGATATCACATAAAAGCCAGTCTGTAAAAATGGCAAACTATTTTCCCTCCACTGGGTCAATGGCTGCAGAGTAGAGACTGCATTGGAGATGCACTCAGCTGTATTATCACTAGACGGCCCCTACCAACCAGGGGTCCTAAATAGCATGCAGAATGAGAGATTAGTTATGGCTGCATGCTCAAGGACCTCTTGTGGTTGTGGTGACTCACACTTTCTCAAAACACCTTTTATTGCCTGTTTTATTCTGCCATTGACTGCCTGCTGACTCCTGGAGTCTCACCGCGAGTGATAAGCAGAGTGCATCCCTGACCTCCCAGTCGTGACCCTGCACCCGGAGACACAGTGGGTGGTAACAGTTTGCCCATTTTTATTGTTTTGGTCGGTGTGTTTGGCTGACAGCTAACGGAACTACCAGTAAACACACTGCTGAGTACATCACCGCCACTCAGCCGCTGCTACGTGTTCTGACAGCTCGGTGAGTTTAATTTGTTTTTTGGCACGATTGAAAGACGTGTCTCGTACGACGACTTCGAGCCAAATGCCTGCATTGATATGCGCTTGTTTTGGAGTTTGAATGAAGTGTTACTACGCCTTATAGTCCATTGCATTGGTATCTAGACTGGGGGGTTGTATTCATTCAATTACACATCACAGCAGTGGTTGTTGCAGACACACTTGCACGCGGAGATCTGCACTGAGTGCACCTTCTAGTTTTCTGCCTGCAATTCTATTTCTGCACATTCACTGATTTGAGTTGTTTTAATTTCATCAGAGGCCACCAGAAGCTTCACTTAAAGCATCAAAGCACATTTCACAGGGAGCATTAAAGCAGTTTAAGTCTGTCTGCAGAGGATGCCAAACTACAAACAGATTATTCCTCAGGGTTACAAGCAGCACACACATACACCACCCGCTTCGGCCAATAGCAGGCTCGGTCTAATTAACAATTCAACCCAGTAGAGGAAACAACCAAGCTTTTTAAAAAGCTTCCCTGATTGATTGAAAGACATTTGAGTTTCCCAGTTAAAACTTCCAGCATGCGCTGCCAAAAGGATTCATCTGTCAAGGTGATGTCATACACACAGTGTGGATGACATTTTGGGAGATCTATAATTCATGAAACAAATAGACTACAGCTAGACAAATAATATTACTCCCAGTGGTTTAGTGTGTGTGTGTGTGTGTGTGTGTGTGTGTTTGTGTGACCTCTCAGCTCTAATAGATAAAGGATAGTCATCAATAAATGCCTGACGTCTCAGATAATGTAGTGACACTCAACTTCCTCTCAACTGAATATTTAATGCTCTTCACATTATCACAGAGCACAGCAGGAAGGTAACTCCACATGTTCTGGCAAACAACCAGATAAATCTATCTGACTCCAAAAAGAGGAGGTAAGATACTGAAACTAAACTATGAACCCTGGATGAAAGGATTCAACAGCCTCAGAAAGAAAGGTCCGATAGGTTAACTAATGCAAATTAAAACAACTGTCTCATTTCTGAACCAATCTCTCATCACTTTGGCTCTTTCAATAGTTATTTGTTTTTTTTTTCTGTCATTTAAATGTCTTAAAATTCATATGAACTATATTTGGATCTACATGCTAACGTCAACATGCTAACATGCTCACAGAGACACAGCTACCATGCTGATGTTTAACAGCTATAAATCATATAAATCTATTAAACTAATGTGTGTACTGTTACGTTAGCTGTTAGCCAAACACACCGTCTATACAAATAAACGTGTGGAAACGATGCACTCAGCTGTGTTTTCACTAGTGGCCCCTACACGCCAAGGCCGTTATAAGAAGTGAGTGAGGAGTCAGCAAGCAGTCGATGTCAAGCAAAACAAGCAATAAAAGGTGTTTTGTGAAAGTTACTTAATTAACTGGTCAACCAAAATAGTATGCAGCTTGCTGCAGAAAGATTAGCTGTGGACAGACACAGAGGTGCACACTCACACACACACACACACACACACATGGAAGAGCACATGTTCCTCCTGACAAAGACAATAATAAACCAAAGGAAATATTTATATACATACCGAAGATAAAGATTCATTTTGTGGGGACCATGAACATCATCTTTAAGTTTTTCATGGCAATCGAACTTAAACAGTACTTTGAGTTACGGTGAGTTCGCAAATAAAAGTTCTAAAAGGTTTAGTTTTGTTTATTACATGTATTTATTTGTCAGAGAGCATGCACAACAAACATTCATCTTAAACTAGAGGAGATGTATTGTGCCAGATATGAGCTGAGTAGTCCCTGAGCAGAAACACTAACACAACTAATGCAGCGAATATAAATACAAGTACAACAATAAATACTAAATCAAATCCAAATGAGTTTCTATTTCCTCAGATCTTGCAAGAGCCATTTGCTGCATCGTCAGCTGTAATTATAATGTAATCTGACTACATCAAAGGAGGATTACTGTTACTAGGCAACACTTTCATCATGTCGTTCATGGTTTCTCAGAAACTCTCCATTTACCGCACACTCCATGAAACATTCAGCCTCTCCATTGAACGACAGCACAAATTGATTGGGGAGAATAATGGATCGGAGAAAAACACACACACACACACACACACACAGAAACACACTGAGTCAGGTGAACCACAGAGAGGAAGACATGTGATCTGAAGGAGAAGACTTTATTCACCAAATGAAACAGGAAAAATGAATATGTCTCAATCTTTGTGTTTTCTTGTCTAATTTGATGTTGATGATATTACACCTTAGTGCTTTGAGATGCAGTTCCTCCCACGACCACTAGATGCAAACTCTGACAAAACACTAAATTAATAGAAGTGGATGAGAAAACTTCCAAATTCCCGCTGGAAATACCATCTCAATAATTCTTGAGATAGTATTCCCGTACCAGGATGTTCTCACACCAACAAACGGGTCTTGCTTTTTCTTTCTCTTCCTGACTGATACAAAGAGGATGAAAACACATCAGCTAAGATAATGTTACATTTGTGCGTGGAACATAGCTAAGTTAGCTAGCTAGCTAGGTGACGTATATTGTGACGGCGAGAGATGTAGTTCACTAAATGATACTACGACAAACTTAGACTCTCTTGACTTGTAAAATTATCTTTTAATATCTTATCAAACAACCTTATGTGTAATTCATGGCACAATTCAAAGGGGATCAAATAAGGTGCCTTGGGGGACACCGGAAGGGGCGGGGCTTTCGCATCTCTATTGCCTGGCTCCAGTGATAGAAAACAGACAGTGAGATATTATATGTAGAGTCTACAACATAAACACCTATGAAGCCCGCTGCACCAACTCGCTGTGAACTTATAAAGTGTGTCGGTGGGGCGTGGTGCAGAGTTTTATCCAGGAAGTGCCTCCTGCAGTGGGTGAAACCCGGTCGACCCATTAACCTGCTGCAGCCGGGACACGACCAGGGGCTCATATCAGTCCACATTACGGAGGCATCGATCCCAGGAGCAGCTCAGCCGACAGGAGCAGTCATGAATAATTGATGCTGTGCTGATTGAATGGAGTCTCTACTCTGCTGCTTGTATTTTCATATGAAGGCTAATTTTTTTTATTGACATTTAGTGCAGTCAGGAGGAATGAAACTACAAAATGCCTGTGTTACATTGTCAGATTGTTTGCGTTCAGCATTTGATGCACATTAGTTGTGCTGCTCACAAACCTGCAATTTACGGATGAAGTGGCCATCACAAACCTAAAAATGCTCTAGTAAATATTTTTAGAACAACAATGGATTTAATGACAATGTGTAGTGAATTTGCCTGACTGTGAAGTTCCCTTCAGCTCTACGTAGCATTTTGACGTCTTTCAGCTCATCGCTTTCCTGCAACTTTACATCTTTTTTTGGCCGCAGGAAGCAACCGTGAAAAAATCTCTAAAAGCCTACAGAGCCCTTCCGGCCAACTGGTGAACATAGTGAAGCATTTAGCTAAAGAACCAGATATGTTACCTCAGGGGGGTGATGGAGATGAAAGGAGAGTTAATGCTGTCAAATACACCATAAAGCAGGGTATGCTTTAGGGCGGGATTACTGTGATTGACAGGTTGATTACATTTTTAATTCAGGACTTTTCCTTGTATTGGAGTATTTTTGGATTGTGGTATTTGTGCTTTTATTTGAGTAAAGGATCTCCTTGGTTCGTTACAGGCAGAAAATGACTCTACTTCTCTCTTGATTTATTACCTCAGTAAACATTGTAAACATGAGTTTATGGTCTCAATCTCTCTCTAAATCTTCAAATCTCTTTACTTCACGAAAGTTACATTTCTAACATTTTGGAGGCCTCGTCGTACTTAGCTCCACCCTCTTGTGTTACTTCTGGTTGCAAAGTAAAATAATGATGGCGACGGCCAAAACGATGAACTCGAGGCTTCCAAACAGCCGTCCACAAACCAATGGGTGTCGTCTCGTTGACTGGGTCCACCTCTTATATACAGTCTATGCTTTAACCCTGAGCTTTATTCAACCTTAATGAAGTGTTTAAGTTGCCAAACCCTGACCATACATTAACCATAACGTATCGTCCACAAGCACAACGTTCCTCCTAAACATTGTCACTGAACATAAGCTGGGGTTTTAGCAGAATTGTCTAATATTGACATGCATTTGTTTGACAAGGGGGCAGCACTGGAGTCAAAGGAAAGGAGGAGGGATGTTTTTAGGGAAATGGAACACACCCCTTGTTTCCGGACTCCTGATTGAATCCCAGGCCAAGTCACAGTCCGTCTTAGTGTTTTCATCAATAATTATATTATGGTTTACTTTCATTTTTACATCTTTTTAAGTCATGTGATCTAAAAGACAGAAACGCTGTGTGTGTGTGTGTGTGTGTGTGTGTGTGTGTGATAGAGAGGCAGTGCTGTACGATCATGTGAATTACAGAAATGGTAAATTGAATCAGCAGGGAGTCTCTGGCTCCACTGGTCTCAGTTGTTTCCATTGATCTATATCAGAAGACTCGTCTGACCAGCAGCAGCGCTGCACCTCTCACTTTAGAAACCACAGAGTCTCATTACATCTCACTTAAAGAAACATTCCACCGTGTGTGTGTGTGTGTGTGTGTGTGTGTGTGTGTGTGTGTGTGTGTGTGTGTGTGTGTGTGTGTGTGAGTGCTCATGCAGCAACCTGAGCTGTCGGACATTCACCTCAAAGCAAAGTGGATCTTTACAAAGACATAAAAAAATTGGCTTGCTCAAATCTTTTTAGGTATTTGCACATTTTTATTCTTCATAAATGTATGTTCATGTTTAAAACATTTTACTTGCAGAATCTGCCCCTTATGATTGGATTATTCTGTGTTTCTCCACAGCATTTATTTAAAATAACAGTCCACGGATATCTTGTTCTCTTTTGATGCACCAGAATTACAAAGCGTATTTATGACTAATAATATGATTTACAGTAAAAGTATTAGGATGCTTGTCTGCAGAAAAATAAGGCTTTCTTATGACAATCATCCTTCCTTTGTTACAGTGACAACACCAAAGATGGAACGTAATAAAAATACATTTACTCAATAGAGAACTGGTGTTTTAGTGGAGTATTCCCATTTTGTGAGGCTTCTGTGTTTCTTTATTTTTCTTAATTCATCTTTTTTCTTTTCTTATTTCTCCCCTTTTTGTCCATTGAGTACTTTCACTTTAGAAGCTTACTTCTTCACTTAGAAATAAAGTTTGTTTGCACGACCATATGAAGTGAAGTACCCTTTTCTCTGTGGTACTGCTACTTTACTTTACTTTTTACTTAAAGTACTTAAGGATTCTAGTACTTCTTCCACATATCAAAGTGGCACATGTTTGCGAGTATCAGCACATTGTTTTGTAGCCATTCAGACGCAGGCAGGGGTTGGATATTCATCTCGTGTGGACATGTGAGCTGCCCGTATCGACTTTCCTCAGGGGAGATTTATTTTTGCCTGCAGTCGCTCGGCTTCCCGCAAGCAAGGTGCATCCGGAGACGTTTCTCCTCTCCGTCATGTTAGAAAAAGTGTAACCGAAGCCGGGCACTGGACTCAACACACACAAACACACAAATATTCTGACACAAGTGCCTACCATATATATACAGTATACAGTATATTTATTTATATTCCCAGAATGGAATGTTAAAATAAAAGCTACGGAGCAGAACAAGACATGACAATCAGCATCCTCACATCCTCCATGGTCCTCACACACCTCCATCCTGGTGAAGAAAAAGCTCATAAACGGCTGTATTTCTTAAGGAAACATAGGAGGGCAAAGTTCCTGTGTTCAAAGTCTTGTTAACTTGTAACAGAGGAGCAAAAGAAAGCATCCTGACTGCAAACTTTACAAACCAACACGGGATGTTCAAGGCACAGGACAGGAGGGCTCTACAGCGAGTGATTAAAACCAGAACATCATTGGTTCTCATCTGAGCATCAGAGATGTTGGTGATAAGAGGTGCTTGCAAAGAGCTCATGTTTAAAACACAGAACCCACCCAGCCCCAACCTGTTCACCTGCTGCTGTCTGGAAAGAGATGCAGAAGTATCAGCTACTGTACCACCAGACTTTAGAACAGCTTATTTCTGTTTTTATCACATGAAAACACATTTTAATGTTGTGATTCGACAATTTGGAGCCAATTTTAAACCAATACTTTTACCACTACAGTACTGCAACTTATATAAGTATATATATGTTCTTTTTTTCATTAAAAAGTATCTATAGATGTCAACTAAAGAGTACAAAGTATATAACCCCTGTTAAATGTAGTGGAGAAGAAGTATAAAGTAACAAAATGGAAACGCCTTTCCTGTCGTTCTCCAGCTGCTTTAATAAAGACAATAAAAGCCCTAAAAAGTAATGTGACTTTCCACCTCTGTAAGTGATAGAGGATGCTGTCACATTTCTATGACTTTATCCAGTAGAAGTACTCAACATAATACCACTCCTTCATGGAGGAGTGGTGGTCTGAACGGGTCTTTCTTAATTATACTTTAGTCGACTACCATTAGAAGACAGAGACCAAATCAGCAGCCGTGTGGTTTGCAGTGTTGTGAACTGCAGGCTGAGTATTGATCAGCTGAGGATTTAATTGAGTACTTTTGGGAGCTCTCACATGAAGCATGACCTCATATCCTACTGTAGCCATTCATGATAGCAAAAAACAAAGAGTCCAACGCATTGAGAGAGAAGCTGCGACAGTTTTTCCCTCCATGCAGGTTTTGTTGGACAGATGACGGACATAACCACCAGAGGATCCCCGACAGCCTCTCTGTCTCTCTTCGGCCGGCTCACATCCTGCCCGTCTCCTCCCGGGCTCTAATGCACCGAGGAGAGAGCGAAGGGAAGGGGATCATTTGAAAAAAAGCATTGAATGTCTCTTGCTAGTCATGTGAATTTGCAAAAAAAAAACAGAAAATCAATAGCAGAGAGGAGAAATTCCAGTAACTCTGTGTCTGCGTACGCAGCTTGTCTTACAGTGGAAGTGTAGGCCGCGGTGACACAAACGCATACCGAGACATGAAACGTGGTCTGGATGCACACTGGGGATCCACTAGTTTGTCCTCTGTTGGGCCTAATTTAGCTGTTGGTCAAAGTAAAGTTCTGGTTAGCTCGTAAAGCTCCCTTAAATCAATTCTTATTCCTGTTAATTACTCAAACAAATACTGTGTATGTGTAATGTGAGAAGAGTCACTCGTACTGACAACTATACAGATAATTATCAGCAAGTCTGCGTCTCTACAGCTTTTAGCCTTTTTTTTTATCTCATTGTGTTCTTCAGTTCAGGTCCCAGTCCTTGGACTGGGACCTGAACTGAATAACTGACGTAATCACCGTGACGTAATCACCGTGACGTCACCCATTGCTTTGTGGACTGACGTTTTGAAGCTTCGAGTACGCCATTTTGTTCGTCACCATCTTGTTTTTTGCAACCAGAAGTGACACGAGAAGGTGGAGCACAAGTACAAATGAACACTGATTATCCAAAACATTCAACATCGACACATAAAGGAACACTTCATCCTTCAGTTTATCACAAACATTCATCATCGACACATAAAGGAACACTTCATCCTTCAGTTTATCACAAACATTCATCAACACATAAAGGAACACTTCATCCTTCAGTTTATCACAAACATTCATCATCGACACATAAAGGAACACTTCATCCTTCAGTTTATCACAAACATTCATCAACACATAAAGGAACACTTCATCCTTCAGTTTATCACAAACATTCATCATCGACACATAAAGGAACACTTCATCCTTCAGTTTATCACAAACATTCATCAACACATAAAGGAACACTTCATCCTTCAGTTTATCACAAACATTCAACATCAACACATCTGGAGATACGTGGTTTTCACTGGACAGGAAGGGGAAGAAAAGCCGTCATGTGAAAAGTAATTAAAGCTGTCAGACAAATGTAGTGGAGTAAAAAGTACAATATTTATTGATTTCCAAAGCTAGTTGGAGTAACAACCCCGTCTCAACAGATACAGTGGAGTCTTCCTGAACTCTTTGACTGACATGTCTATAACCTGGAGCATGTGCCTCCTGACCTCTGATTAAGTATGCTTAAGCATGCATGTACCACTTTGCTTATATATATAATCTAGCGGAGTAATTACCTTACAGGACACCTTCTGTTTCTGCACATCCAGACAGGTTAAATACTGAGAAGAACTGAAGGTGGCTTTGCACTTGTGACCACATTCTTGTCCTTGAATTCAAGCTTCAATAAGCCTGAAACACTGAGAGTCCAGTTAATCTTCTCTAGTTACATTCCACCGCTCTTGCAGACCAAACCCCAAATAAAGTGAACAAGCATCCGTGTTAAAAACATTTATTCACTTTATACATCTTTACAGTCCTTTTGTTGTCAGACAGACCGGAGGTGAGCTGGAATGCATGACGAGCGGCTGCGGCGGGAATGTCTCGGTTTCTGTGCATCATGGTGTGTGTGACGGGCGTCATACTCGGTTACCCAACAAAGACTCGAGGAGTCTTGAGCTGTTTGTGATCGCAGTTGTCACCACGATGAATTTATAACCTGGGAACAGAAAGCATGCATGTTTAGTATACTTTGACCTACTTTCAGGTCTTTAGACACAAAGCAACAAGTGAATCATTTGCAATTGCAGTTTCATAAGGAATTCATGGCTAACTCCAGTTAATTCAGTCTAATTCTTTTTTTATTTAATTTAAGAGTCTTTTAATAAATAGGTTATAAATGAACATTTACTTGAGTCGACACATTCGTCACAGCATAGCTCGTGAAAGTAAGCAGGTTTAATACATATTCATCTTAATAATCACAAGAAGAGAAACATAAAGCTGTAAAACCTTTGAAATGATCTAATGTTGCTGAATGTGATGCGAGATGCTGTCCGCTGATTTGCCAGGAATTATGTAGCTAAGAATTTCAAAACAACTATGTTAAAGATGATTATATGCATCGATGTGTTCACTTTGCATCTATTATATTGGTTTGTTGTTAATGAATTGATACATCGATGTATCGTTGCCCCCTCAACTCCAAACAGCAGCAACACTAAGAGGCAGAATGAAGTCCAGAGGGGGAAACTACAGCGAACGATCGGCACACTGCTGAACGCGTTTTCCTCCCGTGACGTGAAAGGTTCCCTTCATTACCTCTCTCTCTGCCGAGGAACCGGAGAGCTGAGATCTCAGAAAAGGTGCAGCCTCCGAGGAACATGACGAGGATGATGCGCTGAGCGTCGCTCTTTGAATCCGCTCCGCTGCTGCCTGATGAGAAACAAAACATTTATAGTTATGAGTTCATCATCAGTAATATTATTATTATCATTATTATCATCGTCTTAGTTATCATTGTCATTATAATTATTATTATCAATACTATTGTTGTTATCATGATTATTATAATTATACATTTTATGATTATCATTAATATTATTATCATGATTATCATTATTATTATCATTATTATTATCAATTAAAAACACATTTAGAGATATTCATGGCCAACAAACCGTCCTCCGGGGTAAATATAGCCGAGGTCATCAGGATTTTCTAATCTCTGACACCGGTTACAAAAACCGTGTAATCGGGTTTTCTAAGTGCACGCTGACATCCTCAAATGATTCACTGTCAACATTATATTAATATCTCTTTATGATCTCACCTGTAACAGCGAATTCATGTCCATTCAGCAGCCTGGTGACTTCTTCAAGCCCCGTCCAACCGTCTCGCTCCAACACCTACACGTGACCACAGCAGGAGGAACATCTGACTCCATCGTCTCTTATTTATTTCCCACACAGAGAACAGCGGACATCCAGTGGAATAAACGACTCCTTGTTCGTTTCCTCACCTGCTCGACGAGTTTGCAGCTCAGAGGGACGTAGGCACCGCTGAAGATGTAGGCCATGTCTCGTGGGACACGCAGGTCGTATTCTTCATCAGACTTTGGCACCTTTATACAGAAATACCGATAATAATACGATTATTAAAATACGGCCTTCTCAGCGTGGCACGGTGAACAAGATAGCAAAGGTGATGAGGATTTTACCAGGTTGAGCTTTCGGCTCAGGGCTCTGAAGTTGCTCTTTTTTGCCAGAGAAGAGAAGGCGTCAGTCAGCTTACCTGTAAAACGAAATAATAGAATTTAAAAAAAGAAATTCATGAAACCATCAGTCAGGATTGTGCGTCCGGAGAGAAACTGAGATTGTGTTTTGGAGGACTTGAAATACAAAAAGAAGCCCGTTTCACCTGCGGTTTTGTCGTTGACCAGTTTGCCCACTTTGCTCTCCATGACGGTCAGCGTTTCCCCCGTCGGCTGCTCCACCAGCAGCCCCAGCTGCTTCAGGTTGGCAAATGTGAGCAGGTGGTCCGCTCCATAGCTCTGATGAGGTCGAGCAGAGAAAATGTTTCACATCGAAGGCGTGTGTGTGTGTGTGTGTGTGTGTGTGTGTGTATTTGTTGCTCCCATAAACAGCTCACCTGTAGATATTGTGCTTTTAATGAGCGGTAATCTTTTGGCAGAAGTCCTGTGAGAAACATCACACAGTTATTAATGCAACATGAGAATAATCTGAACGCGTCTTTACATTCATATCGACACAAAGACAACAAACCGTTTTCCGTGATGGACAGAAGACAAAGCAGCCTCAGACTTTCCATCATGGAGACCTTAAAAAAAGAAGAAGAAAAGCATAAAGAAGTTTCCAGCATGTTATTAATCATTTGACCTGATCCTGAATCAGACTGACCTGTCTGCTGATGTGCTCCTCTAAGAAAGAAATGCTCTCACGGATTTCAAACCCTTCAAGTAAAGCTGGGACGGAAAACAAGACTCGTGTCAATAACAACATCAACTTCACACAAGTGACATTAAAGGGATGGTTTGGATGTTTTAAAGTAGGGTTGTATGAGGTCCGTTAGAATAGTTTCAGCGCTTCATCTTTCTGTATAGGAACTGAAGCCGTTGTATCCATCTGTGCTCTCTTCAAAGCCACTAGACTCCACTGACAAAAGCAGTGATCGTACCTCTCAGCACACAGGAGCTACTGGTCTACCGCAGCCTCAATCGGTTAATCCATTTGTGTTATTGTGTGACTTTGGTGTCGAAAAGCAGAAGTTCACACTTTTTCTTTTACCGTAAAGCCCTCTAAGAAAACCTAAGCCCCCATATAGATTTTAGTTCTATATAAAATATAAGTTGTTATAAGGCTGGCACCGCTCAGGTTGTAAAGGGTTAGTTCAGATTCACTGAAGTCTCACAATAACACACACACACATACTAACAGATGGAGGCAGCAGTAGAGCAGCAACTCCTGAGTTGTGAAGAGATCAAAGATAACAGCTTCAGTCCCCGTCATGAAGGTAAAGAGGTGAAAATATTCTAAATAAAGCTTAAAACTTAAAGTGATAGAGATTCTTTAGAGTCTGGAATACATCCTCAGCAGTACATTGATTTGTGTGTTTCTATAAACTCTACTGTAGTAGAACTCTGATGATGGAGAAGAACCTCATACAAACACACTTCTGAACATCACTACTGTCCCTTTAATGATTAAGGAACACATTTAACTAAAAGCTGAATCTAACATTTCTTACAGTGTTCTGTCTTCAACAGCTCCTGAAAGTCCTGCTTCGTCTTCTTCTTCATTATCGATTCACTTGCACCGATGTCTGAAAGAGAACGTGCTCTTCAGCAAACTTTAAATGAATAAAATAAATGAATCCACGTGATGAACACTCACGTAGGCTGAGCAGCCGATGCTCCTGTTTTAACCCTTTAAGCTCATCCGACACAAACGTCTTCATCTGCTTTATGTCCATCCCCCGACGCTTCTGTAGAGCAAAAGAAAGAGAGTGTCAGTCTTACTTAAAATAACACAGGAGGGTGACGGACATTTACTCACATCATACGCAGTCTGGAGGTTCCTGGCTTTCTGACTGAGGAAGCCGAAGACGTTGGAGAAATGCTCGTTTCTGATTTCGTTGAAGACCTACGAGACGCGTGCGAGAGTTCAAACATTCAACTCAGGAGTCATGATGATGATGATGATGATTAAAGATCAGCCTACCTTATCCTGAGAGTTCAGCATGACTTTAAGACTTTTGTCAGACGACGTGACATCAGGTCCAAACTCCACACATCCTGCAGAACAGAAGCTGCGATCAGACGTCGATAGTCAAACATGTCATTATTCAACAATGAAAAACACATCGTTCCTAATCTGCTTTTAACCTCCAACCATTTTACTTGTCTGTCAAAATTGTTTATTTCTGTGATGTATGTTTTAAAATATTTCCCTCTATTTTATCTTCAAAGTGTAGAAATTAGCTAATTAAAATGTAATATTATTATATTATTATTGAAACACAAATCAGTGCTTCAGTTTAAAAAGATTTTAAAAACACATCTTTTCAAGCTGGCGCTTGTATAACACATATTTATTTACTTTTAAAATGTTTCATATTTTGGACCACTTCTTAAAATCCCTATTTGATTGTTGTTGTTTTTTGCATTTTCTGTAATTTTTTTGTCTCTTACGATTCATTATTTTTGTATCTTTGTTGTATTTTGTGAAGTAACATTTCTTTGAGAGGCACTATAGAAATCGAATCAAGCGCTTCCTAAACCAACAGCCAGCCACCAGGGGGCGCTGAGGATGAAGATTCATACCCACCACATTTGATTCTAAATATATCATCCACCAGCCCCTCGTAGACGACTTGAGAGCACAGAGGAGTGACGAAGTCCACATCTGCAAACACAACGACAGTGTTAGAGACGAGAGCACAGCTCAGCGTGGAATCCACTGAGAGATTAAAGGTGCCATGTACCAGATTGGGAGCATTTCTGCTGAGCCGGTGGCTCGCAGCTAACGGTGCTAACGATGGCAAAAGTGCTGACACAGCTAGCAGTATTTATCTGAGGGGATACTGGAGGGTTAAAGTGCTACGCTTCCGCGACGACGCCGTTAGCTAGCCAGTGTGGCGCTTAAAAGTGAAGCCAAAGCTTCATGTGTTAAAGCTGCATTCTCTCTAGTGTCCACCAGGGGGCGACTCCTCTGGTTGTATAGAAGTCTATGAGAAAATGACTCTACTTCTCTCTTGATTTATTACCTCAGTAAACATTGTAAACATTAGTTTATGGTCTCAATCTCTAGTTTCAAGTCTTCTTCAGTCTCCCTCCATTTAGAGTCAAACAGACCATAAAGCAGGGTATGCTTTAGGGCGGGGCTACACGGTGATTGGCAGGTCTCTTTATCTTCACATATGCTGCTATATTAACGCTCTGAATCTCGTATACTGCACCTTTAAGTGCCCAGGTGTTCTCACCTCTGTCGATGAGAAAAACCTTTCCTATTTCAGCTTGACGAGCTCTTTGTTCTCCCTGCTCCACCTGCTCCCTCCACGACTCGTACGCCATCTGGTACCAGACAGAAGCAGAAACGTTATCGCAGGTGAAGCCCGAACACATCACGGAGGATCTGACGCGACGGGTTTTTGGTCTCCGATCATACTGCACCTTGGAATATCGTCCGATGCCGTAGACCTTTGAGAAGGGGCCGTAGAGGGAGTGCAGGAGGTGCAGAGCGCTGCCGGCTGTTCTAATCCAGCGCTGGTCCCCCGCCTGTGTGATGAAGGACAACCTGAAGCACCTGTGCTACATCTTACTTACTAACACAAAATATAAATGATCAATCGGTTAATAAATCACAACTTGTCACCTTTTATTCACTATTTTCTTTCTACTGAGTCATAGTGTAAATAATCATTCGTGTCATTTGGATCACAACGTGCAGCAGAATTCAGATTTCTTTGATTGACTCACATGAGTTGACTGAATATATAGCAAACTCTGTTACCCCTGACTATGTGTCGTATTTTATGGATAATTCATATTATATTCAATGCATAACAAAAACAGCACAGAACTGACAAACTGTACAATTAACCCAAATAGTGAACACATGAACTGCAGGAAGTTTTTTTAAAACGAGCGATATTGAGCTGATTGATTCCTTTGAGTTATTTTTAATATAATGATCCGTCTGTATTTTGTATTTGTTTGAATTTTGTTTACAATCATACACACTTAATAGGTTGCTTTTTGGACAAATTCAGTTTCCTTTTCCCTGACGCTTGAGCCATTATTATTATAATTATATTATTATTCTGTTTGTTGCACTGAGAGTGATTTATGTGCAAACAAAAAACAGCGACGGCGACCTCATCAAACAAATAAAGAACATAAAATATGTCTCGAGGTAACTGGCTCAATGATCTATCGACTTAACGTCGTGGTTATTTACCAGGAAGTTGTCTGTAAAAAACTCCGGCAGCTCCAGACTGATGACGTCCTCGTCGAGAGGAAGCAGATAGAAAGACCACTCATCAGTGGTCACTTCTGTGGGACGACAAGAACACGTTTTAATCATTGTTCTCTTTTCATTTTGGAAAAGCATTCATTTCACATAGTATCAGTATAACTGCAGGTAGATCCATAAAGCATTTATAAACAGCTGGAGGTTTTCTTTTACAACATTAACTTTCATTATTTTTCATCAGTGTTGTAGTCAAAACCACCGAGACCGAGTCACGACCAAGACCGAGCTGAGTCCAGCACTGCATAACACACTCACGATAAAAAAGATCCACATTCCCATAAAAACAGCCACAGAAAACAAATAAGATTCCTCTTCCTTCACCTCTTTTATTGCAATTTACTGTACACTGTATATATGTGTGTGTGTGTGTGTGTGTGTGTGTATAAGTATACAGTGAGAAATGTCTTGATACAATAATCAAAAGGGATCACAGAGGTGGATTTTGTGAGTGGGACTTTTCCTTTGTTTTCTATGAGCAATCAGAGTCTTGATGCTAACTAATTAAAAACGTTCTGCTTTTAACCTCCAACCACTGGACACGTCTGTGGTTATTTCTGTGATGTATGTTTTTATATTTAAAGTGTCTGAGTTTTTTTTTTTTAAACGCTTCTCAAACAAACTGTATTAGTATTTCTATCATTATTATTATTAAATCAATCAGACGGTGCACGGGCAGTTTAGTGATATTCCTCACAGTCGTGTTATAAAATAAAACAGAGTCCTCTTCGTCTGAGGCCGAGACGAGACGGAGTGAACCTGCTGAGACAGTGCTCAAGTACAACAGCACTGCCGTCCATAACATGAATGTTAATTATTGTTTCTATCCATCCATCGCTGGTGGGTGGCTCTGATTTAAGCTACTTCCTTGTGACGGACGTTTTTGGTACAAATAAGTTCAGCACTTCCTCTCACCAAAACTGATCATTGCTGCTGAAACTAAAGTACAGGATGTTCTACATCCGCTCACATTTTGCAGTACGCACGCCAGCATGGGTTTTCTGGCTATTCTGACCCACAATCCTTTGCACAGCAGATAAATGAAGAGGGTCAAAGTTCAAGGGGCCATGTTATGACCAACTAGTATGCACCAATCGATGCGTAGCGCATAGAACAGTGCGTACTTTGTGAAGGCAGCTGCAGAATGTGCAAAAGGCAAAAAGAAACACAAAGTATGTGATTTGGAACGCAGTAAGAGTAAAGAAATGAAGACGCTCACCACCAAAGATCCCCTGCTCCTCCAGCACCGCCTCACACGCAAAGAACTGGACCGCACAGGAGGGGCAACAGGTTCGTCAATTCATTAAGAACTTACTCCAAGATAAATCAAACAGAGCGTGTGCACAACAGCAAAGTAGGGAAATACCTTCTGAGGAGTAAAGATGATCTTGTATCTTCTAAATCTCCCCACTGCCTTGTCTGCATTGGCCACATCTGGAACAAGGATCAGAGCATGACATCATTTAGGAGGCTCGTTGCTATGATGACGTCACTGCATGCGTGTCGGGCCGGGAACCGTGGGACGTTTATTTTTATACGATGCGTGAATAAGAAACGGGACTTTGAACATACTCTTCCTCAAATAAAATCCCAACATTTTGATTTAAATCAGAAACTGTGCGAACAAAGAATAAATAGATACAATTATGAAGGTGACGTTCAATGCCAACGTTGTGTAAAGTTTAGATCCTCAATGAAACACAATGTTTGGTAACATATCGCCTCTGGTGTCGTCTGATCTCCAGGTTTGGTGTTTTCACTTCAGCTGAAGGAAAGAAACAATAAATATCCTATTCTTTCATTTCATCCTGAAGTGTTTTTTGTTCTAGCTTCAACCATTTAAGCACTTTGTAACTTTGAGTATGAATAAAGTTTGATCTATTTACATAAATATGCGCACACACACACACACACACACCTATATACATTATTGTTCCTTTCATTAAAGAAAGAAAACATCACACTCTACTTACAAGAGTCGCTTTTGACTAAAGACATTTTCTCCAGAAAGAATCACACAAAAGCAACACTTTAAATCTTGTGCTCATTACTTTCTAAGAAATAAGTCATTCAGCATTAAATGCAGCCCCACTTACCACATATCCATTTGACAGTTTGTATTCTTGGCCGGATCAGAAAACAGAGCCTGTAGGAGAGTAAAGCCATCATCATCAGGTGTGTGTGTGTGTGTGTGTGTGTGTGTTGAACTATTGTTAGGACTATGAAGGGTGCAGGGCTCACTGGTCTGAGGTGCTGACAACAGGCTTGTATTCCACTTTGTAGAGTTTGTCGACTTCATGTTGCTTGAAAAAATAAAAATAAAAAAGGGAGAAAATGTTTGAAAAAGATATTTGAACTCAAGAGCTTCTTAATCAAGAGTCAGCTGATGAGGTTCACCTTTAGTATTGACACATTGGCGATTCGATCCAGCGGGCTCATCAAGTCCGCCTCGATGAAGAGGTCCTTCTTCCCCGGCAGCTGTGTGACAAAGAGAGGAAGATGGGAGGGTGAGGACGACATCTACAGGACAATGTGTTCACACACAATGAGCAAAACAGGATTCTCTACCTATTCAAATGAATTTTCTCCAGCCTTAACCAAGTGTGGGGCAGAGCACGTACACGTTGTACACTAATTATATGTAGAACACTTGTTATTTTGACAGTGTTATATTATTCGTATTGTCTACAAATCACACTTAAACCTCTGAAGCCTCAGTTCGTTCTGCCACTGAGCTCCAAGTCCATTGATTCTACCAAAGACAGACATCTTTAAACATGTGCCCGAAAATGCAGTTTCATTTTATAAAAACGCAAAACAGCTGGTCACAGCTGCCTTTCTACCAAATGTTACTCAAACAGGGGGAAGTAAAGCATTTGTTGCGGACTATTTTCAGCAGCGGATGAATCCACATCTGGTGCTCTGGTGAGTATTGGTGGCAGCAGGACGGTGTGTGAGTTGTCACCCAGTGCTGATGTGTTCTTAAATGCAGCTCTGTGACACATCAGGGTTTCGGATATATAGACTAAACTTGTTTTTTAATCATATATTTTCACGGGGTTTGTTGAGAATAATAAAATGGAGAATGTCACTAGACTTTAAAGAAGAAAAAGCAAACCGTTTCCTCTGACCAACACCTGATGACAGATGGGGTGTGGTCAGCAGTGCAGCAGCTTCTTCTTTATTTTATTTGTTTACATACATTGTTGGTGGTGATTCTGTAGTTGGAGCAATGGCAGTCAGCCAAACCAAACCAATAACGGACATATTGCGACATGTTGTCCTACCTGTTCCAGCAGGTAGATGAGCTGATCTCTGGCCAGCCTCTTGAGCAGAGAGAAGTCTGGGAGCTCCGGACAGTCTCTCCTGGAACTGTGAGCCATGCTGGGCCACAACAATAAGCACACATCCAATGAACACAGAGCACAATGCTCATACAACAAAGCGTGTAATGACAGAGAGGCTACAACCAATGGAAACACATAAAATATATGCTGTGATTGACCTAGCTAGCGTTAGCTTGTAGGCTAAAAACACATCCTTAACATCACAGTACATGTTTAAAGACGAGCGTCAAAGAGCTGACAGTTATGCAGAAATATTTCCACTAAATTATCCAATAAACAGCAGAAATCAAGCAGCAAATATCTGTCGAAACATTATAAAGGAGGGGGGGGGACTGATATTAGAAGCTAACCTGCTGCTTCCGTAGCAAAAAAAAGCGGAACAGATAATCAGCTGCTGTTTCCACCCGGACCAACACAAGGGACGGACTGCTACACCGTTGGTCAAAAGAAAAAGAAAAGGAACGACGTTGAAGTCACAACTGTTTCCTGTTACTACTTCTTTGTTTTTCCACCATGAATTCAGACGCAGTTTTATTGTTAGAGACGGTTAACTTCGCGGCAGAGAAACATCGTAACCAGCGACGTAAAGATCCCGAGGAAACCCCGTACATTAATCACCCCATCGGTAGGACTCTTTGTTGTGATGCCTTCAGGTGCTGCTCGGTAGGACTCTTTGTTGTGAGGCCTTCGGGTGCTGCTCGGGAATCGCTCAATCCAACACTGCAGAAGTCAACAATAATAACAGTGGTGGAAAGTAACTTTAAAGTGTATTTACTCAAGTATTATATTAAATATTATTTAATATACAAATATAACTAATAATAATATTATTTCATACAAATATTAAATATATATTGTACTTTATTTCCTCCTACTTTCTACTTCTACTCCACTACATTGCTGAGGGACATATTTTTTGAACGTGTATTATTATTATTAGTTAATGACAGGTTCAGACTAATAATACAAAATATAATCAAATAAGTTCCGATGTATTTGTAGAGATAAGATGAGGTATACCTGGCATTATATGTAAAGCAATTAAAGTAGCTCCGCCTTTACGAACCACAGCATTAAAGTGTTTATTTATCCATCAATAATTATAGTACAATAATATAATAAATAGGATTTTAAAATTGTCCATTTTGCGTGATGAGTGCTTTCACTTTTGGTGTATTAAGTATTTCTTGATGCTAATACTTTTGTACTTTTATTTAAGTCATATTTTTAATGTAGGACTTTTACTTGTAACAGAGTATTTCTACACTGCAGTATCACAACTTTTACTAAAAGTAAAGAGTATTTCTTCCACCGCTGGATTTTAAAATGATTTCTGATGCTGAACTCTGTGTGAAGCTGTGATACTTGACACTAGCTGAGGTTTCAGAAGGACGGAGAATACAATCTAAGTTGGGGATTTAATCATTTTCACAGTGGTTATTAAAGCTCGACTATAAATTGGCTACTATTAGATGATTTAGGATATATCAGCATCGATGTATAAGTAACACAAAGTTGCACGACAGAAGTATCAATAGGTATGAGTTCATTTAGAAACAATATTAAAAATATTAAAAACAAATATTCTATCACCGATGTATTTTTAACAGATTTCATAGTCTTAGTGAAATGACAAATACATGTTTTCCAGTTGTGTCCTTGAGTTAAATGTTTATTTATCACTTGTTATTTGCCAAATATATGTAAAAAAAAAAAAGAAAATCAATATGTGAGTATTTTAACATCAAATGTCTTATAAATGTATAAATATCTGTCAAAATATTTTCTCTGGTTTCAAACTTTTAAGGAGTGGCGAGAATCCTCAGCCATGAAGGAGGCGTCACAGACATCGAGGTTTTACAAGTGAGTATGAGACTTTGTTAGGAAGCTCCAGTGCTCTTTGTGTCACTGAGCCGGTGTCTCGTCTTCCCCGCAGGCCGCTCTGCTTCACGACACAGTGGAGGACACGGACACCTCTCTGGCAGAGCTCGAGGCGACGTTTGGGCTGATCGTGGCTCGTATCGTTGAGGAGGTGACGGACGACAAAAGCCTGCCCAAACACGAGAGGAAGCGTCAGCAGGTGGAACACGCAGCACACTGCAGCTGCCAAGCCAAGCTGGTCAAACTGGCAGATAAACTGTACAATCTGAGGGATTTAAACCGCAGCACACCAGTCGGTCAGCACCTCTCTGTCACTCTCAGTGCTCTTATACTGTAACCGAAGAGTTCATTTAAGTTATCTTTTCCTATTTGTTCATTGTGTCAAAACAAGGCAACTGCTATTAGCACCCAGGTTTCCGTAGCCAACAATGTTATTTGCACTAACCAGGCGGCAACATCCGGGTCTGCATAATGACGTAAAGGCTGAAGAGTCTCAAAGCTGCATTCTCTCTAGTGACCACCAGGGGGCGACTCCTCTGGTTGTATAGAAGTCTATGAGAAAATGACTCTACTTCTCTCTTGATTTATTACCTCAGTAAACATTGTAAACATGAGTTTATGGTCTTAATCTCTAGTTGCAAGTCTTCTTCAATACAGCATGATGTTCATTTAGTAAATGATGGTCCATTTAGAGTCAAACAGACCATAAAGCAGGGTATGCTTTAGGGCGGGGCTACACAGTGATTGACAGTCTCTACGTCACTCCTCCTCAGTCCAGATGGTCACTTCAGTTCACCGGTTATAAAAAACAACAAGATAGCGACACCGTAATCCAAGATGGCGATGACGAAATCGCCGAACTCAAGGCTTCATAACAGCAGTTCACAAACCAATGGGTGACGTCATGATGACTACGTCCACTTCTTATAGACAGTCTATGAGTACACACAGTAAAGTGTACCCAAGTCCCAAAAATAGAAGTAATAATTTGGTATTGGTTTTTCCCTTTCATTATTGACGTGTCTGACTGTTAATAAGTACTTCACGGACTCTCTAAGGACACTAGAAGACACTACAGCTGTCAGATTAAGAGTAAAACTGTAACACGACAAGTGTGTTTTCACTATAGAAGTACATAAGTACCAATACTTGACCGTGTACTTACCTAGTCACCATACTTCTTCCCTGTGTGTGTGTGTGTGTGTGTGTGTGTGTGTGTGTGTGTTTTACAGGTTGGACAGCCGAGCGGGTGCAGGAGTACTTTGTTTGGGCCCGTGAGGTGGTGAGAGGCCTGAGAGGAACCAACTCTGTGCTGGAGCAGAAGCTGGAGGAGCTGTTCAGACAGAGAGGGGTCCAGCTCTGACAACACAGCGGAGAGCACACCGCTCCAATTACAAAGAAGATACTTTTTCATTTGTAAATTATAGAAATAAATCATATCGTTTACATCTGTGTGGTCACTGGTTTTTAATTTCTGTTTTCACATTTTGTTTGTGTAGTTGAATTGAGTTGTTAGGAGTATTAGTATCAGTAGTTATGTTCCTATCCATCTATCTACCTAAAGGGGTGGAATGTAACTAAGTATGTTTACTCAAGTGCTTTGAGGTACATTACTTGAATATTTTCTTCTCACTCTTTCACTTTATACTTCAACTCCACTACATTTCAGAGGGAAATAATATTGCATATATTGCACTCAAAACATGGAAATGTTCAAGTAGAGCTGAAACCATTGGTTAATAGATTGACAGAAAATTAATTGGCAACTACTTTGATCATTGTTGAAGTAATGTTTTGTGTAAAAACAGTTCATGGTTGGCTTCACAAATGTAGAGGTTTGGATTGTTGGTCGAACAAAATACACTGTGAAGATGTTACTTTGGGCTCTGGGTATCATTTATATCATTTATCACTGTTTTCACAATGTTTACAAACCAAATAAGTCAATATATGGAGAAAATAATCAACTGATTATTTCACCTCTATCAACTACAACCTTAAAACCCTACCTTTACATTAATGCATGAGTAATACTAATGTAAAGATATAATAGTATGACAGTCATTGGGGACATTGTATCTGTCTGTCTGTCTGTCTGTCTGTGTGATATCAGCCACTAGAGGGCGCTAGTATTATCTTAAATTGCAGAATATCTACATTTAGCTTTAATCTTCTCTTGAAGTTTATTTCCAAGGTAATTTTTAGCTGACGATATATTGTAAAATACTGTATATAGTATATATATATATATATATATTTTATATATATATTTTTATATATATATATATATATAGTGTATATATTGTAGTACATCAGTGGTCTAAAAAGTCAGTTAGAATTGATTTTTGTATTAATTATTGTGTGTTTCTTTTTGGGCGGAAGTGTACGTCGGAACAAATCAACTTCCGGTCCGCTTCAGCGAGTTAGCTTAACTTCCGTTTGACTGAAGCAGCGACGAGCTCATTTTGTGCGAGTAAAATACATATTTTTTGCTTTTATTCGGTTGATACCGTCGACAGGCAGCCATGTCTAGTCGCGAAGCCCTCAACATGAAGCTTCCTCCGATCCAGTCCACGGCCGGAGCCGTGCCGGTCCGGAACGAGAAAGGTAACAGCGGCGGTTAGCTAGCAGGCAGCTAGCTGCGTGCTAAGATGTTAGCCAGTTAGCTTAGCGTAAACAACACCAATAGTCGGTCTGAAAATTAGATAGATAGATAACGTTAGGTAGGTAGGTTAGCAAATTCATGTGGACGCAGTTTCTGCATTGTTTGGGAATAAGACGTGTAAACAGTCACATGTGTGATGTTTGGGTGTCCACATCATAGATAAAAACACATACTTTTAGCAGCTACAGGAGCAAAAGTATTTTGATGAACTCCACAAGATCCAACGACAACAACACAACAGCCTTCCTTTAAAAAATGTAACATTATAAACATACAAAGTTAGATATTCCTATTTAAAGTATCCCAATAAAAGCTAGATTCAATTAAACATCTAGACAATATTTAGCACATTCATGCACCAAACTGTACATTTATTTTGATGCATTTCTCGATTTTTTTCATATTCTATTGTACATTTTTCTATTTAATATGATGCTTTACTTTTACACTGTTTGTTGTTATGCACCAAATCACCAACACAAGTTTATTTTATATATTTTTTATTCGACTAATGTCAACAGCTCTGAAGAGGTTTTAGTATTGGCTTCTAAAACCCTAAAAGGGGAATCCAAAAAGGAATAAAAGTATTTGAACAGTTATGACTGAATTATGACTCTGAACATCATGAACTTGACGTTAGTGAGCTACTCCTGATGGAGGTCTAGATACATCTAGACCTTCAGCATCACTGGTGTGAGAGCTTGTCTTCACAGCTCATCCTCGTCTCTGTACATTCCAGGTGAGCTCTCCATGGAGAAGGTAAAGGTGAAGCGGTACGTGTCGGGTAAACGTCCCGACTACGCGCCAATGGAGTCGTCCGACGAGGAGGACGAGGACTTCCAGTTTGTGAAGAAGGGAAAGGAATTGGAGGCGGAGCTGGAGCTGGAGGAGGAGGATGTCTCTGACCCACGTCTCAAACGTTTGCTCAACCGCGTCTCCGAGGACGTGGAGGAGAGGTAACGCATCGCTTCAGGCTACTGATGTGATCGTTAAACGCTAAATGCTGAAATGCTACGCTGTGTCCCGTCTGTTTGTCCTCAGGCTGGCGAGACACAGACAGATCGCGGAGCCTGAAGTTGTGGCCGAGAGCAGCGAGGACTCTGATGAAGGCACATGGCACCCAGAGCACCACGAGGAGAGCAGTGAGGAAGAGGAGGAGGAAGAGGAGGAAGTGGATGATGAGGTAGGTTACTGTCTCTGTGTTCTACTTGTCCCAGTCAGGACAAGTTATATTAAGACAAGTGTTTCTTTCTCTTCCTGTGCAGGAAATTGAGAGGAGGCGATCGATGATGCGCCAGCGAGCCACCGAACGGAAGAATGAGGACATGGAGGTCATGGAGGTGGAGGAGGAGGGGAAGTCGGGGGCGGAGTCTGAGTCCGAGTCTGAATACGAAGAGTACACCGACAGCGAGGACGAAGCAGAGCCACGGCTCAAACCGGTCTTCATCCGCAAGTAAGGACTGTTCTACCTCCTACCTGGAGCCTTACGGGTTCAGCACCGATCAAAGTTTACAACAAAGACGATTCCATCTCACGTCGTCAATGTCTGTAAAGAAATAGTCGAGAGAAACGGGGGTCTGGGGAGTCAGAAATTCATAAAATGCCTTTGGACACCATTTCTATTTATTAGGTGTCGTCTGAAGTCAAAGAACAATATGAATCTATCTTTGCTCAGTTGAAGGTCTATGAGATTCAACAATATGTTCATGATTCCATAGACATCCAGTAGACGTCTCAGACTGTGTTGTTAGCATGCAGCTAGCTTATGTTGGCTGTACTAATAGGACGTTGTTGCTGCTACAGAAATACACTGTAAGAAATGCACTGTACTCCTTTTTAAAGCAGTAGTGCAAGTGATGCACGCGGTTGTGATTGCCTTTGTTGCAATGAAACGGGAATCAATCAGCTTCTAGCAGACGATTTATTGGGTGATAATAATCATAAAAATGAACTTTATTTCTGTAGCACCTTTTTATGCAAGAAATGCAGCAAAAAGTGCTTTACAATAATGTAAAGTAGGCACAGAAATAACATTAAAACAGGAATAGAAAACCGTAAATGAAATAGAACACATAGAATGCATTACTTTTAGATGGAAAATAAAACACACTGAATAATGGTATTAAAATCTATTTTAAATATTAGAAGTTAAATAAAGAAGTGTGAACTGACTCAGGTTGTTTACGTATTCTTAGCATGTAACAATAGATAGAAACGTTTAAACCATAGAGGAAGATGACACACAGACGAGGATGTTTGTTCTGCATCCTCCACAGAAAGGACAGAGTCACGGTGGCGGAGCGTGAGGTGGAGGAGCTGAAGCAACGAGAGCTGGAGGCCGAGGCCAAGAAGCAGGTGGAGGAGCGACGGCGCTACACCCTCAAGATCGTGGAGGAGGAGGCCAAGAAGGAGTTCGAGGAGAACCGGCGCACGCTGGCCGCTCTGGACGCTCTGGACACGGACGGCGAGAACGAGGAGGAGGAGTACGAAGGCTGGAAGGTCAGGGAGCTAAAACGCATCAAGAGGGACCGAGAGGTCCGGGAAGTGTGAGTAGATACATCTAAATATGGAGATGGGACGCTCTGAAAGGACTTCGCTGTGTGATGAAATGAAGCTGACGTGTTGGCGTTTTTGTCCTCAGCATGGAGAAGGAGAAGGCGGAAATCGAGAGGTTCCACAACTTGACGGAGGAGGAGCGCCGCGCCGAGCTCCGCAACAGCGGCAAGCAAGTCACCAACAAAGCCAGCAAAGGCAAATACAAGTTCCTCCAGAAGTACTACCACAGAGGAGCGTTCTTCATGGTGAGTCCAGACATTTAACAAGTGTAGGGCTTTGTCTCTGCTTTAGTAACAACGCACACTCAGAGCTCTTCAGACAAGACTGTGACGAACAGACGATCTCTAAACATTTAAAAAAGACTTTTTAGATGCTGTAGAAACAGGAGGTCTGAAATATGTATTGAGTAAATATTATTCAATAGTTTACTGGATGTTCAACCTTTTGTTTCTTTATAATACATTTAATACTTGACTTGTTTGTATAAAGACAATAAAATAGTCCATCAGTTTACAAATAATTATAGTGATCGTGATTCATAAGTAATCAGTTTTTTAAAAAGGTAAACATTGATTACAATTGGAAGGTAACACGCGCATATATACTAATATAAATATATAAAGATAGACACATATCTATAAATGCGTATATGTTTGACGATAAGACATTATAGTCCAGAAATGTTAGAAGATAAATTAAAGTCATCATTGAGTTTCTCCACCAGAGAGCACCGCTCAGCACAGATGTTGGTGAACAGTTTCTCCTGATGTGATCTGATGTGATCTGATCTGTTGTGATCTGTGTTCCAGGATGAGGAGGAGAACGTGTACAAGAGAGACTTCAGCGCTCCTACTCTGGAGGATCACTTCAACAAAACCATCTTACCCAAAGTCATGCAGGTCAGCGGCTCCTTCCTCACATTTCACCTGTTACGCAGCGGACTGTTCAGCAGAATGTTGTTAAATCCAGTTTGTTTTAATATCATGGTGTTGAAGTAAACAAGAACTCTGAGAAGAAGGAAGTGAATTTCTCTTCTTCAGGCCAACACATAACCTCAAACACTAATATGTCTACAGAATATTGAACATGGCTTTATCCAATCTAATTACTTCTGTTCTGGAAATGTTCAATTAGAGAATGCCTCATTTGCGTATTTAAACATTCATGTGTTGTGTCCCCTTCAATTCTGGAAAAATAATTAGATACCAAAATCCCATTGTTTATATATTTAGGAGTAAAGGTTTACTTTCACGGGTTAATGTACCAGCGTTCAAATGAAGGTGGAGTCCTTCAGTGTTCTGATCCGACCCATTTGTTTCCCGTCACAAGGTGAAGAACTTCGGCCGCTCCGGACGCACCAAGTACACCCACCTGGTGGACCAGGACACCACGTCCTTCGACTCGGCCTGGGCCCAGGAGAGCGCCCAGAACAGCAAGTTCTTCAAGCAGAAGGCGGCGGGCGTGAGGGACGTGTTCGACCGGCCCACCGTGAAGAAGAGGAAGACTTAAAGACGCGTGAGCCGGACTCATCGGAGTTCAGAGACTTGTTCCTGAGACCGGCAGAGTCGCTACTGGACTTCATGTTGTGGAAGGAATGCAGGAAACCTTTTTAAACAAACTTGATTTAACGGCGGCTTCTAAACGCGTTCAGAGGCAGAATATCACTTTAACGCGGCTGAAGAAATGGAACACAGCAGGTTGTAATTCTGTACAAACCAACTAGTAACAATGATTCTGTTGCACATTATCGGTCTGATTTCCTGCATTATTGTTTCTTTGATATTCTAATTTTTTGTGTTGAATAAAACTTGTATTTTCATCTTTTTTTATTTTACTTTCCCACTGACAGCAGAAGAAGTATTGAAACTTTAAATCACAGACACATGAGGCAGGTGAACATTTATTTAGAAAAAGATAACAGTTGCGCCTCGTTGTCTTGAGAGTGATTTGTTCAGTTGGTCAGAGCCACCAGAGCCTCCACCACGTTCCCCATGTGTTCCCTCAGACTGCGCTCCGCCACCGACCTCGAGATCTCCATCTCTGACATCTGCAACATCAGAACATCAACCGTTAAAACACAATCGTATCATTATAGTTTAAAAGGGGAAACCTCACCAAAATGACCTCTTACATAATTCATCACCTCTTGTTACAGAATCCAAACGTTTACAAAGAAAACTATCAAAACATCTTTTCACAAACTCTAAACTCTTTATCCTGTCGAAGGCATCTTCTCTCAAACATTACTATTTAAAACAGTCGAGTGTTTTAAATAGTAAGCTAAGATGCATTCGACTGAATAATGAGACTTGGATTAATGGGAGAGTTTGTAAACTGATTGTTTAAAGACTTTGACTCAACGTAACAAGGAGAGATTAAGAAGGTTGATTAGTGCGTCGAGTCTTCCTTTAAAATACTTTAACTGATAACGATGAAGTTTAACAGAACTATTAGAAATAAAGACTTCTGACAAATGCAATCGATAAGTCGGATTTAGTTACATTTAAATCTGCTTCAAAGTCATGACAGTATGTGGAAATAAATGGTAAATTGTTAACGTGCGATTAAATGACAACGTACAATTAGTTCCACGTCCTCTTTCTTGATGGTGACTTTGGCCAACTCTTTCTCTCTGAAACACAACACAGAACCAGCGTGTTACATCAGTTATTACATTGTTATAACGTAATCAACCTGCGGCTTCTTCTCGTGATCTCACCTCTCCTGTTTGGCTTTCTGTTCTCGTGATCTTCGGTCTCCGATCACCGACATGGCCTGAAGGAACAAAACAAAACCATTTTATTCAAGTTTAGTCATTTTAAAAACCTCTCGTCACAGAGAAAAGCCTGCAGGTACATTTAACTAAAACCTCGGTCTCAGCTATGAACCAGAGGATCGATTTGTATATTTTAGTTTTAGATTTCAATGTTAAAACAAAACAAAATTAAATATTAACATTAAAATAACATTAAATAGTTATTACGCAGGTTATGTGGAGCTCAAACAATAAGTTGACTCATCAATTTAAAAAAAAACCTATTATGATAATCAAGACATTAATACTCAACACATACAACCAATAAGTTGTCACTGTGGGTTCTCAGGGGTTTTGGACATTTTTCATTATTTAAAAATAACATTTCATGAACTAAATTGTGAATTAATAACGTGAAAAAAAATGAAATATATTATTATTATTATTATAAGATTAATCAATGACAAGTGGCTTTAATGCTACTGATCCTCATTGAACAATGAAACCCTCAAATTAAATTATTATATTTCAATTTTAACAGACTGTTTCTTGTCTGATTTGCAATACAAGCGTAGAAAACCACAGATATTTACTTTTTTAATAGAAAGATAGACCTAGACCTTATAGTTCTGTCACTGTTATTATTATTGTTTACTTTATGTAAATACCTTTACATCACAGTTCAACCTGTTTTAAAAATAAATATTAAATTGTTTAATGTATTTATCTAATTCCAGTTGTTTGTTGGTTAACTTTTATATGGCATTGCTATATACTACCTGACTCTGGCGTTGCACTGGTGAAGTTTACGACAGTGATGCACAGTGGGGAAAGTAGCTTTACGTTAGCCAGCTAACTACGAGGCAGTCAACGTTAGCCACTAAGTTAATCATTTACGGCACAATTACAGAGCATATAATATCATTGTATAATAAAAAAAATCTAAACAAATACTTATACTACAAAGTACACGTCTTGTGTATTTCACATGGCTCTGTATCGGTGATGATGTACCGGCAGTGGCCGCATGTTTCCCGGCTAACGTTAGCCCGGAGCGCTCACCGTTTCTAAGTCGGAGCTGGAGATTTCCTTCTCCTCCGCGTAGTCCGTGACTCTCTCCAAGTCTGCGGCTCCGCTGTCATGTTTCCGAGGCTTTTCTGCCGGTTTTCCCGTGCAGTTTTCGTCGGCTTCAAGGTCCAAATCGACATCTCCCTCGGCCGCCATGTTTGCTCCAGTAAGGCCCGGAACAAAAAAGAAAGGTTCCGCCAAACGTCGGAGGGAAATCAAGGTGGTACCTTCTTCTTCTTCTTTTCTTTTTACGGCGGTTGGCATCCATCTTATTGGTACATTACCGCCACCTTCTGCTCCGGAGTGTGGATCAGCCAATAGAATTACAATCTTCCCCCCAAAACAATATATAAATGGTAATTGAAATAAAATACCACCCTATATTGACTTTTGTTTTTACTCTGATGCAACTTGAAATACTATGATAATACTTATGATTACAAAAAAATAACGTAATTTGTAATTTCCACCCCACTCTGCACAGCGATCCAGTTTTGTGTATCTTTGACAGAAGTAAAAGCAAATACATTATAAATATTCTGCAAGTTAATTTTTATGCCATACTGGAATTAAACTCTGAACTTGATTTGCATGAAAATACAAAACAGCAAATGTGTTTGCATCTGTAGAGAATGTGCTGAGAATCCAAAAGACAATAATATCCTAAAGAAGAGTTTACTTTGCAGGAGAAGTGTTCCTTCTAATCTAATAGTAGTACAATCACTTCTGAGAATGAATGAAATGATATTTTATGATATTTCAAAAACCTACGTGACGAAGAAATTCTGATAAAATGGACCATGTAACCTATTTTAATCACTCAAAAACATATATATATATATACACAAAGTACTACAAGATAATAACTACTACCACAATTTCACCTATTTTTCGCCAGGAGAAGGCGAGCTATGTTCTCCGTTACCGATCCCAGGCGCAACCTATATGAAGGCAAATTACTGTCAAAATCCGAGAGCGCAAATGAGATCCATGCGCAAGCGAATTTTACTTTGACGAGCGCTTTTATATCACTCCGCAAGCAAAATTCACCCTCGCGCGAGCAACAGTCGCTCGAGAAGTTTAACACTGCTCGCTCGCGAAACTTTATTCTGCTCGCTCTCGAGTCTTTTTTCTTCTCAAATGATGGCAAACAGATGCCAAACAGCTCTGTTATGATATATTGTACAATATGAGTGATAAACAAAGTGAAATATATAGTTATATAGTATATAAAAGTACAATGGAACAGCTGCAAATCCTGGTTCGAAAATGAGAATTTGGCATGTTTTTTCGTACATACACTTCTATAACTGGGGTTTGCTTCACTTTATTTACACCAAGTTTTTTTGTGAGGCACCTGCACCGTTTGTGCTATGAATTGGGAAGTTTTAGGCTAGCCAGGGCCTCATTTAATAAATTACAGTGCTTTTTCTTCAGGCGAACCTGGGAATTTTCCCTGTTTGCTGTGTTCAGTCTTCAGCTACTATTAACTAGTAACGTATACACAATATTTACTCATCTCATCAAATCTCACAATTCCTAGTGTTATTCAACCATCGACATTTTTAAAATAGACCTTGTAGTTACAGAATTATAGTCTCTTTACTATGGGTTACAATTTTCGAGCAGAGGACTAAAAATAGGCCTCGGGGTTAAAAGGTTGCGTCTGACATGTTTCCCCACAACTTATTGTTGCTGCACCTACACAACACATTTTGGAGAAAATACTCAAAATTGGACTGTGTGACGTGAGCTATTTCCTGGGCATCTTAGAACTGCAATCAAACCATAAAATTATAAACTTTGGTCGAAACAACAGACATTTTGTTAATTTATTGTCGTCACTTTCATTTTTTTAGCTTTAATTTACTATTATTAAATAAATGATGATTGCTCAATGTAAAAGCTATTGTGTTGTGGTTTAGGAGAGCAGGCAGCAGGGGAAGGACCCACACGCAGATGAGGACAGACAGACTGATGATGTTCAACGGTTTCTTATACAAAAAACAAGGCTTACATTCAGTGAGTCCAAAGGCAGGCAGGTAGATATCATATAAACAGGTAACAGGTAAGAAAACTCCAAAACAGCAATGATGACAAACCCACAAAAGGAACTAAGACGGTATAAATAGTGCAGTGCAGGACTAATGAGAAACAGGGGGAACTGATCAGGGCAGGCACTCAAGAAGGCCAGAAAACAGGAAGTAAAATCAAACATGTAAAACACGAGGAGTGAACTTCAAAATAAAACAGTGTTGTTGGTGGTTGCTTAGTTCGTTCTGAGAAAGACACAAAGCAATAATAATATCACCTGGAAAGTTGAAAAGTTGTTCCTTTCCACTTGAAAGTCAAGGCCTTTATTTCTGATTTGATCAAATATTAAAAATCAGATTTAAGATGTATTAATAAGTCTGATTGACCTGCTATCTTGTTATTGTCTTGGAGACGATGAGAAGAAGACAATAAGAGTGTTATCGTGTGATTGTTTAATTGTCCGGATTACTAAATCACTCCAGTGCTCTTCCTCGTGCTATTCCTGTCTGTTATAAGAGGTTTACTTGTGCTTCCATGCAAATAGCCCTTCGACCACTGCAACGGATTCCCTGCGTCTCCAGACTCGCTCAGCCCACCCACCACATAATCTGATTAAGGGAAAGAGAAACCAGCTGCTTTCTGCTGCTTTCATCCTTCAGGAGACGCGTGCGCTCGAGAGGAGACACCGCTTTGGGAGATGCCTGTTGTCACAGACTGACGGCGTGATGTCTAGACGCTGGCTTTGGACTCAGGTAGAGACTCTGCAGGATGCGACAGGTGTGTTTAATGGTGAACGATGCTGAGGAAATAAAAGCATGACAGATATCTGTAAAAAGAATAAGCAAAACTAACTGAGGCAATCACACAAAAAGGTGTGAATGTGAAAGGCTTTACCTGGAAAAAGGTCTATGATATCTTAGAAAAGTAATATCTTGAAGAAAAGAATACTACTGCACAAAACTCATATATATATATATATAAAATCATCATCATGTTTTATTATTATTAGTTTCCCTCTCTCTCCTGTTCCTCTCAGTTAAATATAAGGACTCATTCACACACTTGTGTACATAACCACCATTAGAAACAACAGTTGATTTGCATATTTTTAATAACAATAATATATTTGTATGTCTGTTTCTGTCTACACCAGGAGGATCCTGCATTATATTCATTCAATCAAACAATACAGTGGTCGTTGCAGACCTCTAGTTTAGTTTAGTTTCTGTTGCTTATGCTTTGCTTTCTTTCTCATTTTGACTATTTTAACCGTTTCTGTGTATTCAGACTCTTTTCTCAGTCTAATTCTTCAGAATATGAGCAAGTTGTGCACTCAGTCATGCTGCAGTTATGAATGACGTCATCGTGTTTCTATGGGAAGAACAACTCTTATTTCTTTGTACATCATTTACACCCAGCGTTTTAATTTACATGTAAAACAGTTTAAAAGCATAACAAACAATGCTGGTCACAAACCGTTACCTCTTTGTTCCGCTCAGAAAGAGTCCAACAGGACTAATGAATGGTTCATTTTTCTTGTCGGTTTTTTCTTTTTGTAAACAAGCTTGGATTTCAGCCAACTGTTATTGCACAAGCCTATTGAAACCATAGATTGAGCGGTTTCACTCAAGCGGCTATTTGCATCCGCTTATTTGCTTTTTTGTTTGTCCCCTTTGGCACGTCTTCCGCTCCCACAATGCAGCAGTAATTATCTGAGAGTGAAAGGGGCCCCCAGGAATGCCGCTCAGAGCAACACGTGTTTATCTCAGGGGAGGGAATAATCCAAAGTGAGATTAAGGATAGTGTTGTTTTTCAAACGTTCTTGGTCCTGCAACATTTGTCACTTTTATTTTATGTCTGCTCTGGAGAAAGACGTATTTACGCTACAAATATCCAAATGCTTTATAATCTGTACAAATACCCCTCAAAAACTAGAATACATTGTGTGACAGTGTGTTTGTAGCTGTGAGGGTTACGTTTTGTGCCTCCTGTGAACGTGCCGCGTACTTCTAGCTGCTTCACAGAACAATAATCCTGCAACTGTTGATTTGCTGTGAGAGTCTTCATTCGTCAGGGTGTGTAAGTCCAAGCTTCTTAGCTCAGTCGCCACAGACGCTTCCTCTTATTTAACCTCTTGTTTGTTTCCTAGAAGGTGAACCTGGACCCACTGTGCGGCCTTCTGGAGAGTTAACGCAACAAGATTTTGGCACAGGCCGTCATCTTTTGTTTTCCAACATGCATGTAAAGAGGCGTGTCGTCCTTAAAACAACTCATCCTGCTGAAGCAGTTTCTCTGCAGGCAAACAGAAGTGACGTGTTGTCGTCTCTCGTTCTCTGCAGTTGTTTTCACTCATCGCTTCTTGTTCTTTGAATCCAATTTGACTCTTTACTTGAATATTACAGTCAATAGTATCTTTACAGAAACGCTATACAAACCAAATGATTGAATATGACGAGTCATTCATTGATACGGAATTTAGTTCTATTTTTACAGAAACTGTAATCATTTTATGTATTCATCAATAATCAGTATTCATGAGTTTTACTCACGTTTCCTTTACACGATGAAATACTTAACACGTTTTTAAATATATTTCAATAACAAAATAATTGATATTCATACAATTGTATCCAGTGGTGGAAAGTAACTTAGTACATTTACCCAAGTACAGTACATGAGATAAGCGGCTACCCGAGTATTTCAAATCATTAAAATCAACTTCACTTTAACCAGCAGCAACATTAAAGTGGCATTAACATGTGAAACACATTCATAATTGTAATACATTAATATAATATAACTGATTCTGCATGAGTACTTTTGGTACTTTAAGTATATTTTGATGCTAATATTTTGGTAGTTTCACTTAAGTACATTTTTGAATGCAGTACTTTTTCTTGTAAAAGTTGAGTAATTACACACTGTGGTATTGACGCGTTTACTTAAAATATCAGACTGATATAAGTATTTCAAATTACATTTCTTTCCAATGAACTCAATGTCGTATCCAGTTGTTTTCTCATTAACACATTCTGACAGCCCAAGAGACTTATGGGTAAAGTATTTTAGAGTTTCTTTGTAAAGTTTTATATGTATTTTAAGTTGTTTATAGTTTATGGTTTTACATATGGGCTGTCACCACATCAAATTTTCACTACACGATTATCGTGTAAAGAATTCACAAAATCGATATCACGATATTATCAGTAAATTAATCTTAAACTTCTTTTATTGTGTGTTTTGTCTCCTTTTTGGCAAATTAATTACTATTATTAATGATTTAAGAGGCGCTGGGTTATTTACACAAAGTATCATACGTGATATTAATATTTCATTTTTAAATACCACGATTATCGTCAATACTAGTATATCGTGACACCCCTAGTTTGATGACTTGAAGAATACAGAATTTCATTTCTTTTCTCAGAGAGATGAAACGCATCTTTAAACTGCTTTAAACTCAAGATACTATTTGACAGCCATTGTTGCCTCTGATTGGAGATCTGTTGGTGCAGTCTGTTCATCAGCAGGTCAGATTATCACTTCATCTGGCAACAAACAGCATTTACAGTTCTGTGTAGGAGAAAGTGTTTCAGCAGGGTCAAAACGCTGCGGTCTGATTGGATGAACTGGCCCAGCGTCGCCAGTCTGTGGCGACTCACAGAGAATATTAACAGGAACGCAGATTCAAATGTCCTGTCTGTGCTGTGGAAGGTCATCCTGACTGAGAGGACGGCTGAACAACGACGGGATTATCCCGACGCTCCGCCCTGCGCACTAACCCAAATCTAATCTGACTCTCTCCTCATGCACTCAGAGCTTTTTGTCTTTTACTTTATCATCAATGTTTCGTCTCTATAAAAACAGGGTATAAATGCAAAGGGTAAAAAAAGGAATGAAAGGGAAATAAAACACAGTTAAAGGTGAACAGAGAGGACAACATGATGCCTTTTTAAAAAATGTATATCTTAACTATTCTCCCCAGCCTCTTTGATAGAATCTTCCTTAATTTCTTACCGATTCTCCATCAATTTGATTTCAACTATTATGGTCAGCCATTGTTTGTAATCTGATGCATCAGTCTTGAGCCAGTTCTAGCGAGGAGAATCTGGACCAAGTCTTGGTCACAGTTTCTTATGTCTCAGGTGTGAAACGGGACCAGATTGGCGGCTTTTTGTAACCCTACCTCATACCGAACAGAAGGTATAACATCCCAGAAAAAGGTTGTTCTTTCATGCAACTCTGAAAGAACGTGAAAACATGTGCAGGTCTGGGAGGGAAGGCCAAGACGCCCAGTCGCCTCCACAGTCGGCTCATGTTCCAGTGTAGCATTACAATCACAGCACAGGCTTTTTTCTCTTTCTTTTCCTCCGGACTTGAAATGAAACCGTCAGAGCATTACAAAATCTAGTGAATCAGTGTTGATGATTGATTATGAAGGAAGGAAAATAACTAAGCTATTATAACTTTTAGGACGTAATGATTTAAATAACGCCTATTCAAGTGTTCTTACGGGAAAGTTGAATCACCTCAAAGAAATGTATCAATTGAGTTACAGACGTCTCTTTCCCAATGTAAGTCAATGGTAAAAATGTCATTTTGGGCCCCATTGCATCACGAGACGGACACAATAGTATTTTTGTCGTCTAACAGGAAGTTAGTATAACTGGTTCACTTCACCAAAATCCAATGAGATTCTTCCATTGGATTATTGTAGAAAATACTTTTTGGTAAACAAACGTTTATGGTATTTACAGGTTTTGTTCATCCAGATAATCTTCACTAATAAACACCACTTTTATGATGTTTCAAGTTGAAAGTAAAAAGCTAACGTTAGTCTATAAAGGAACTCCACCACGGTCACATGACTTCACGTCTCCACTGGTTCTAGTGAGGACGCTTAGTCGTCTCATTTACACTCTTTTTAAGATCCACCAGAGGGGCGTTCACTGACCTGTTTTATATCAGAGAACGTACCGTTAAAATCTCTTCAGCTTGTGTTAAACACAGAATTTATTTCAGACATCGAAACAAAAAACACCACAAAAAACCCACCTCTCATTCTCGACGAGGGAACAGGGAAGTGAAAAAAATGCTCATTTCCAGGGTTGAGGCACTGTTGTTGCCAATACTTTTGTACTTTTATGTAAGTGCAACTGTAAAAGTTTTTTTTACCTGTAACACAGTATTTTTATACTGTGGTATTGCTACATTTACCGGACCTCTAAATCTAATGCAACTAAGTGAATATTACGAGCAGACCCTTTATGATAAAAGCAGATTAAACATGTAAATCATTTGGAAAGCTAAAATATTAGACGCAACTCAGTTTATATTCTTCGCCTGTTGTTTTTTTCCGACTTTCCATTAGAGCCCCCCCCCCCCCAAAAAAAAAGAAATCCATCGGCCTTTTTTATTTTTAAGCTGTGAGCGCTTCTACTTATGCACTCTGGCTTGTTTTGGTTCCATCACAGGCAGCCCTGTGTCCAGTCTGTCCCACTTCACCATTTGGTCGTAATGCAGCCATGATGACTTGTTAGGATTATGGACGTGGCCTCTTTCTGTGAGTGACACAACAGACTCAGACTTGGACCAGGTCTGGAGATGCGTGTGTGTGTGTGTGTGTGTGTGTGTGTGTGTGGGGGGGGGGGGGGGGGGGGGCCTTGGGGGTCAGAAATTAGGGGGCAGTGAGGTATCAGGCATCTAGAAATCACACAGGGTTAATTGTTTAATTATTGTAAATCTGGATTAAACAGGAGTAGTGCCCAATCCCATTGTATTGTGGGGTTTGTGCAGTGCTGGGGGAAGGGAGGGACAGATGGGACTGACACATGGTCCCTGTCGACCTCCTCCTCCTCCTCCTCCTCCTCACCCCCCTCCTCCCCTCACAGACTCTTTGCCTAATCTGACCGGGTAGGACGGGTGGAGGATGGGGGAGGGCACCGGGCATTCGCCACCACCTCTCCCTCTTTTCTGGCAGCACCCAACACTGCCGCAGAGCCAAAGCACGCAGGATATGGGCAAAAAAACAACTTATTCCCCTGCGAGGCTGGACTGAGAGCAGCCCGGACCTGGTGCTCATGCTCAGGGCCTCGGCTACAGTGAGCCCAGCCGGACCAGATTTACCGCTAATCCAGCATAAGAAGCATGTAGGGACAACCTGCTGGACTTTTTCACTTTTCTTTCCTCCCCCTTTTCACTGCCAGGCCTTTTTAGAAGTTGTGTTCCCGGCCTCGATGAGGACGTGAGGATGCCATCTTTGCAGGCACGCTGAAAAAAACCCCGCTTGTGCTGGAAGTTTATGGCCAAATGTAGAGTCGTCGTGGCCGGTGAAAAGCAGTTTAGTGGCACAATGTCGGCCAGTCAGGGGATGAACAGCGGCGTCTACAACTACTTCCTCAACATGGTGGCCTATCAGGTGAGAGCTGATGAGCGGCAGCACCACACGAGGCAGCGACTGCAGCTGGAGCTTGTCAGTTTAGAGTTGATTGTAAAACAAAAGTGTATTTTTATTAGTAGATGACTTAACATTAACCCTGGAGTCGATTTTTATTGATCAGGACTTTATTATTTAAATGCTCGAGATAATGTTGTGACAAGACATAAATATTGGATAGAAACATTTTTAATTCAAAGAAAGCTGGTCACTGTAGTTTTTTTAGCAAAGGATGGTTGGATGGATGGAAAAGTGCACTTGGACTATTTTTAGCAGCGGATTAATCCACATTTGGTGCTCTAGTGAGTTATTTGCAGGCAGCAGAACGGTGTGTGTGAGATCGAGTGGAAACAAACTTCAGTGTTTGTTCATTGTGATAAAGGAACATGTCACCCAGTGCAACAGTGAGGCTCATTGATGAAGAAGAGGAAGAAGAGATATCAGACACACACATTGCTGATGACTAGTGATGCTACTGGTGGGACTGTATAGAAATGTCAGTCTGTCTGTCTCACTTCCAACTCATTAAATACCGACGCCCGGTCAGCTTCCTCCAACGCCACTTTTGAACGTGCCAGGGCAGAATGCGCTCATAAAGCACTCGTAGCAATACCTAAGAGAAAAGTAATGCGCAGAAATTCGTAGATATCCCAAGAAATCAATTGGTATGTTATCCAATTAATAATGAACCAGGAAGTTTAAAAGCCCACAGAGGGCTGGCGGGAGGTGGATGGCTCCAACAAACACAGGCGGCAACCTCCGGTTCTGCCGAGTGAAGCCGATGCGGAAGTGTCTTAATACTTGCATTCTCTCTAGTGTCCACCAGGGGGCGACTCCTCTGGTTGTATAAAAGTCTATGAGAAAATGACTCTACTTCTCTCTTGATTTATTACCTCAGTAAACATTGTAAACATGAGTTTATGGTCTCAATCTCTACTTTCAAGTCTTCTTCAATACAGCATGATGTTCATTTAGTGAATTATGGTCCATTTAGAGTCAAACAGACCATAAAGCAGGTGATGCTTTAGGGCGGGGCTACTGTGATTAACAGGTCGCTGTTGCTACCAGAAACGTATACAGCGTCTCTACGTCACTCCTCCTTCCAAATATGGTCACTTCTTTTCATTGGTTCCGAAAAAAACAACATCGCCGAAAATTGTCAAACTCAAGGCTTCAAAACATCAGTCCACAAACCAACGGGTGACGTCACGATGACTACATCCACTACAGTCTGTGTACAAACAGCAAGCTTTCAGCTAGGAGGCCGCTGTTCACATGTGAATCTATAGGTCAATGGTCAATGGTGATTGATTTATCACGTAACTTGCGTACTTCAGTAGCGACACTTATTAGATATTTTAACCCAAATGACGATCATTTTCCAACCAAGGAGTTCTGACTAAACCTTGCGGTTTCCCGAGAAGACGGAAGTTTATTTTGAAAAGACTGTGTGCATGTAACGCAAAGAAATTGCCACTTGTTGCTGGACTTGTTGTTTGATATCATACAAACCCTTGTATGAGGATAAGTGGTCAGTTTCAGCTCGTTACATGCATACAGTGTGTTTTCAACATAAACTTCTAAAGTGGGTTTGCTTAGATTTTAGGTTTACTCACACTACAAAACTACTTGGTTAGGTTTAGGAAAAAGTCGTGGTTTGGGTTAAAATGAGTATGTTTGTTTCATAAATAAACTTTGTTCCGTAACTTTCGTACTTAACTAACACCAGTTGCGTAACAAAGTTATTTTGGTGTAAAATAAGTCAACATTGACTTGGTTTCACACCGGCATAAACAGTGGTCTCCTGGGTGAAGGTCTTGTGTCTCAAACCAGCCCTGTGTGGACTTTCTCTCTCTTTCTATAGTTGCTCTGACTGTCTAATAATGACGTGGATGGGTTTATATTGGACATAGTGTAAATGCTCGGAGCCTCTCATGCAGACTCTAAAGAGGGCCTCAGTGCATCGGTGTGAGACGGCAAGTGGCACTGGCTATGCCACAGTGCTTAACGAGTTGGGAGTAAGAATGGGTCGGTCAGTCTGTCGTCCACTATGGTCCAGACTGAAATATTTCAACATTTAATGGGAAGAATTGCCATGACATTTTGTTCAGACATTCATGTTCCTCTCAGGATGAATCCTACTCACTTTATCAGGTCAAACTTTTGATTAATCCAAAACTGTGGTTTGTGAACAAACACCTCATTAATTCCCATCGGTCTCAGCTTTTATTTAGTGCTATCTAGATTAAATATTAGCATACTAACATGCTCAACTAAGCTGATGAACATGGTAAACATTCTGTGTTGGCGACGCTACTAGCTTGACTACATTTCTCAGCAGCGTGGTGGTAGCGTAGCTGTTTTTCAGAATCAAATAGCTTTTCAGTAGCTTAGCTCTTTCATTGATCAAGAAGTGAGGTAGCCTTTCATTAGTTTAGCTCTTTTATTGATCAAGAAGTGAGGTAGCTTTTCAGTAGCTTAGCTCTTTCATTGATCAAGAAGTGAGGTAGCCTTTCATTAGTTTAGCTCTTTTATTGATCAAGAAGTGAGGTAGCCTTTCATTAGTTTAGCTCTTTTATTGATCAAGAAGTGAGGTAGCCTTTCAGTAGCTTAGCTCTTTTATTGATCAAGAAATGAGGTAGCCTTTTAGCAGTGGCGGGCTGTGGATTTTATACCTGGGCCTTCAGTGCTGTTCTCCACTTCTAATAACCTCATTATGACGTCACAGCTACGGGTTATTATTTGTTTCGTGTAAAAGCCGCATATTCACATAACACTGCAACATTTGACAAATGAAATAAAATGTGCAGATACATGAATACGAGCATGACGGGACGCTGCGTCATTAACGGACAATATAGTCCAAATCAATGTAACACAATGACAAACTCACAAGAGCAGTCGCATATATTCATATGACAACAAAGCAACAAATCAATCCAGCAGACCTGCAGCGGATCCACGCATTCCACCACACGAGCACGAGCCATTCAAATACTATTCATAAAAACGCCACGATAGACAAATGAACAGTAGAGGTAAACAAACGAAGTTCACTTACCAAATGCTGTCTATGCTGACAAAGAGTTTAATCCCAGTACATCAGTTCCAGTAAGAAGTCCAACCGGATCCGCCGCCGGTCGGTTGTCCGTGGTCCGCCGCTGTTCGGTCGTCGTCTTCGACCGACGTTCGGTTGTCTTCCGCTGCCGGTTGCTTGTCCGTCTTCCGCGGCCGGTCGGTGGTCCGTTTTCGACCGCGTTCGGTGGTCGTCTTCGGCCGTGGACCGGCGAAGGGCGGGCCGCGGTTGTGAGTTGTAGATCCACTCGAGTCTCTCCAAAAGTACCGACGCTCAGTTAAAATGAAACACATTCCCAGCCATAACATGTGCAACGCTTCTGACGCTGCATACAAATCCTTTTCCTGGCTGGGTCAGGGCTGCTAGCTGTGGGGTGTTTCTTACTATGTCCAGTTTGTTCAGAAATGTCCTTCTTGAGAAAAGCGTTCCCAGTAACTCCGCCACTAAATCCGTTTCTCCTCCTTCCGCCATTTCATATTAAAAAAACAAAGCTAGGTAAAATGTCTTTCAAATATTTCCACTTGAACTCTGTCTGCTACAAAGCTCTGCTAGCAATCATGTTTCGCGGGCACATAGTCACGTGCCCGCCCACTGACCAATCACAGCACACTCTGCACCTTGCTGGCAGAGAGGCATCTGGACTCTGAGCTGACGTAACTAGGCCTGCAAACTGTTCTGGTGGGGCCATGAATCCCAAACTAAAGATCTGATTGGTTGAATCAACAATATCGTCCCCATTCAACTTAAACTGCACATGGCAGCACTGGGTGAGTCTGCAGACGGGCATCTCTTCTTACTAGAGACACAGAGGTGAAATCTGATTGGATAAAAGCTCTACTTAAAACAAGCTGCACTGGAAGCAGAGCAACTGAGGAGCACAGTAGCTGTGCAATGAGAAAATAAGATAATGGGAAAAATATTTTTATAAATTATAATACATATAAGAAAAAATTAAATGTATTTAAGAAAAAATATTAAATTATAAAATAGCTATAACTTTGTGATTCTGTTTAGGCCAGCAGAGAAGGCTTTGCAGGCCCTGACGGCCCGCCACTGCCTTTTAGTAGTTTAGCTCTTTCATTGATCAAGAAATGAGGTATAGCCTTTCAGTAGTTTAGCTCTTTTATTGATCAGGTAGTGAGGTAGCCTTTCAGTAGCTTATCTCTTTTATTGATCAGGTAGTGAGGTAGCCTTTCAGTAGCTTAGCTCTTTTATTGATCAAGTAGTGAGGTAGCCTTTCAGTAGCTTATCTCTTTTATTGATCAAGTAGTGAGGTAGCCTTTCAGTAGCTTATCTCTTTTATTGATCAGGTAGTGAGGTAGCCTTTCAGTAGCTTAGCTCTTTTATTGATCAAGTAGTGAGGTAGCCTTTCAGTAGCTTATCTCTTTTATTGATCAAGTAGTGAGGTAGCCTTTCAGTAGCTTAGCTCTTTTATTGATCAAGTAGTGAGGTAGCCTTTCTGTAGCTTAGCTCTTTTATTGATCAAGTAGTGAGGTAGCCTTTCAGTAGCTTATCTCTTTTATTGATCAAGAAGTGAGGTAGCCTTTCAGTAGCTTAGCTCTTTTATTGAGCAAGAAGTGAGGTAGCGTCCACAAAAAACAATTTTTTCCCCCAAACGTTTATGAAGCTCAAGCAGCTTTCTGTTGCTGAATGGGGAAAGAAGAGGTCAACATATTGCGGCGTTATTTGTTGAACAATTGTAGTGTAAGTCCCGGACATTTATGGACATTAGATGCATAAATAAATGCAATGTAAGAAAGTATTGTCTAAACAATTCAGCAATTAGCAACCAGTAGCAGCTTGTGTGTACAGATTGTAAAGGCGTCTGAGTCAATTTACAGACCCTATAATCAATAAAATGTATAATCAAAGTAAATTCATACGCAGAATGAAATTTGTTGCTGTATGAAAGGTAAATTGGATCACTGGTGCATGTGATTCATGCAGGATTAGCTCTCAGATTAGCTTGTTAAATACTTGGAAAGATGCAGGAGATGTTATAATCATACGAAGAAACAACTGGAGGGAGTCCTGACCTGTGTGTCTGGGAAATATAATATTAATTTACCAATTGTCATGAGACAAGACTCTGTTACTAGGAACTAAAAAAACGGATTATTGCTCAGCACGTAGTGTTCACATCAGACCCGACACACACTCTTTGACCTGTTTAGCCTGAATTATTTGGATTCAGTAGCTGTTTTAATATCCAAGTAATTATGTTATGTTTATAGCAGATCTGAGCCCACTCGCTTACTGCAACAACTTCCCTTTGTGACTATTACTCCTGCATTATAAAGGATTAAATGAGGCCAGACATGTGCAGTGGTTGGAGCAGCCATTAATTAAACACCTGGCTGTCTGTCAATAAAAAGTTTTCAAAATAGCAGATTTTAGATTTTTTTCACTTTGCTTATTTGTTTTTCCCCCACAAACTGAAGTAGCACAGCTCCGATGTCCAGCACAGAAACGGGTTTGTTCCCTTTGTAAAATGCTAACTTTTATATAGTATTATTGACGTCCTATATCTCTTAGTGTACATTCATCTACAGGGTCTACAAATGATTAACATGTGTAAAATAAATATGATTTGATTCAGGATTTATTGATTAAACTGAGGGTTGAATAATCAGTGATTTCTAGGTTGGAAACATACAAATTAAGCACCAAAGTAGCGGATCCAACAAAATCTCACGTATTTAATCTTTTTCTGCTTGCTGAGGGATGTTGGCAGCGGCCTCTCGGTTCAGAAAGTAGGTTAGTTTCTGACTCACTGGGTGTTTTGTGGCTGTGACGATGCCTCCAGTCACAAATAAGAGTAGATAATAAACTAAATGTATTTATGTAGCACTTTAAAGAGCGTTACACAGAAAATTGCAAAAAAGACAAATGAAGTCAAAAATAAACATCGAAAGCATGAAAAGCATCTAAAACAACAACAAGAACAGTAAAACCAGAAGAAACGTATTAAATAAGTTATAAGTAAATATAAATAAAATCAAAGACAGAGAAAAGGTCAAAGGGTCACCAAACAGACAATGATTTGATCCTCTTGTCAGTGTTTTTGAGATGCTGAAGGATCAGCAGAGTGAGTGGTCAGCTGCAGAATAATGCAATCCAGATAAACATTTCTGTGGACTATTTAATCCTTCAAAAGCTCAATCGATGGAGACAAGATTTGGACAAACTGATACAGGATCAAATCATTTTTGAGCTGCTGCACATGTTTAAAGCTCTATTCTTATTTAGTCTTCCTCTTCGATGAGAAGATGTTTGATAATCTTCTCTTACCGTTAGCCATGTAATGAGTTGTAATAATAATATATCTGGATTCAACGCACTAGCATTCATAAATACAGTTACATATTTGTCCCAGAAGGATTTTTGCCATATATTAAAACATCACTGTGCATGAAAACATCTGTCCCATACATCATCAGTCAGACCTCCAGACTGTAATCTGTGTGTTCAGGTTTTTTTACCTCCTTAGATTTAGTTCAGGATCAGCAGTGACGGACTTAACATCCAGACGTTTATCAGAATCAGAACCAGACGCTGTCGGACTCATTAGATTAATCTGCCTCGCTGCCAAACACTCCGTCGGTGTAAGTTGTCTGACACAGTGACCTCCGAAAGTCTTCAGACAGCTCGAGTTTGAATTCCTGGAATGCATTCACAAAATTAACCGAAAATCACTTAATGTTCATGCTGTTCAAACCACAAATGTATTATTTTATGTCAATGTGATATTTATGATCTATAGTGCAGATGACTGGTGAATTTGTTAGGTTATTACATTTTTGGGGGCATTTTGCCTTTGACAGTGCAGAGAAACAGGAAACATGGGAAGTCGCTTACATTTAAACATGTAGACAACATGGGAATGCTCAAAACAGTCGGGTACGACCGGCAGATACAAGCAAACAAAAACTTCTTGCAGCAACAAACCGACAAAGGGACAGTTGAGACTGATCAGGGCTGGGCAGACAATCAAAAAGGCGGGAAAACACATGAGCAGTGAACTTCAAAATAAAACAGGAAACAGACTAACCCTATAACAAAGATCATGACACTTACTTGTGATATATTGGATTTTGATTATGGCAGAGCATCACAAATTTGGTGATTACATCAATCACATATTGTGTATTTTTTAGCCAATTGTATGGAAATGTATATATGTACAGTTTATATTAGGGGTCTTTTGACTGCGTTTGGCCCCAAAACAACACATTTTTTTCCTCCATTTTCAAAGGCCAAGAAGTATTTCATAGGACCCCAACAAATCGTGTTGACGCAACCTTGGCGAGCATGGACACCGTGCCAATCCTAGCGTGAAAACTACACCCCGCATGGGGTTAATAATAATACACAAATGAAAGGAAAAACCTGAATAAATGAATGGAGAGACAGGACAGGAGGACTCAGAGTGACGAGGCTAAGACCTTCAGATCTGAACCCAACTGAACAAGTGTTCCACAACGTTCTCCACCCGCATGGTGAAGAATGGTGTTCTGCAGGCTCATGGTGGAACAGCGTCTTACTAACACGCGGACATTTTGTTCCTTTTATTTGTCAGCATCGATATGGAATAACACACAGATAATTATGTAATGTGAAGGAATGACACTATATCCAACCTACATCACATAGTTAACACAGTTGTCTTTTCACTTTTTGCAACAAGCAATATGTTTTTATTCATGACACACAACGCATAAAGGAAAGCAAATAAGTATTTAAGTTAAGTTAAGATAGAACTTTATTGACCGCAAAGGAAATGATTGTGCCTGAGATTGATCAAAGATTATAACAGAAGAATAACAAAAAAACAATAGAGCACGATTACAAACATATACAAACAATAGAGCGAGACGTATTAAGTGTATAATGATAACAATAATAGTTATAATGAAAGCACTTTTCATAACATAAAATGCAGCTCAATGTGCTTCACGAGAGAAACAAATCAATAACAGGTATTTAAAAAGAGAGGACGCAAGAAGCAAACTCAATAAAATAATAATCCAATAAATAAAGATACACATAGGAATACAAGAGATAAATGAAGTTGAATGGGGAAATAAACATAAGAAGTAATGCTGACACAAGTGTATAAAAGAATAGCAATATACATTTAGTTTAATAATTCAAATTAAATCAAATTAAAAATGTAAATTTACAACAACATAAGAATACAAATATTAAGTGTACAAGAAGTAATATTATCATTAGTGCCTAATAGAAACTAAAATAGAAAAGTGATATTGTGCATGATATTTTTCTAATCTTGGCCTCATGTATGAATATTTTGTTTTGTTTGTTTGAGATATTGGACATAAGTCTCCGTCCTCTCCCCCTCAGATATGCTGCTGCTGTGGACCGGCTCCCTGCTCGCTCTGCTGTGCCTTCTGTCCTCCGGTCAAATCCTCCACCAGCACGCGGGTCATGTACACGCTCTTCCACATCATGAGCTGCGCCGTCTCCTGCCTCATGCTGTCCCGCACCGTCTCCGAGCTCGTCAGGGAAAATGTGAGCACCGGATCTGCCCCTCCACACACACACACACACACACACACATCCAAGGACTGAAACATAACAGCCGATAGAACAAGAGAACTCTGTACAAAAGGTCCCGATACAAAATCTGTGAAAACACAATCGGGAACCGAAGTCCTAATTTAGCTTCGCAGTTCTTTTATACCCCAACATGGATTGTGATTGACTGCAGGTCGAGAGGTACGCCACACAACGGAGCAAAAAGGAACAGACACATTTAAAGGGGACACCACATGAGATGAAAAACTATGAAACATCAGTTAAAAAGGTCATAATTCACTCTCTAATATCTATTTGTATTGCTGTGAAAACATCGCCTTCACACAACTGGATTTATTGAAGATTCTTGCCAAAAATGACATTTTACAAGATAGCATTTGTACACACATGATGAAGTTACAATTTACCCTCCCAATACTAATTTTTACTGAGGAGAGCTTGAACGCACCATGCAAGTCAACGCAACCTCTGTTAAAGTTTACTGTTTAGCGCTGTGCATAAGACTTGCATGATGGGAATTAATTTCAATAGAACAAGTGTCTGATTCAGTTAGTTGTTCCAAATGTTTTACGGTCGTTTCTCAGCGGCTTGTTTTGGACTTGCATTTGTGACAAATTGTGAGCTTTATGTAACGTGATGTGTGTGGCTGTGACGTTACTGTCAGTGTGCCAACGTAAAACTATCATGCGGCGGGCATCTCTTAAAGAGACAGGCGCTTAATCGGAGCGTTTCAGACAGAGGGTGAATACAGGTATATTCAGACAGACAGTTTGACAAAAATAATGTGTTTTTTGAGCGTTGAAGCATAAAAACATGTTCTAGTAGAAACCCAAAATACAAGTAGGAACCTGAAAATGAGCATTATATGTGACCTTTAATCGGAGAAAAAGCAACTCAGTCGTTTCAACTTTGATTGGCTCGTGAGGTACAAGAACTACCGTCTCAATGTTCAGCTGGTTCTGGTGGTCGAAATTTACCGTACGGTTCACTCCCTTTGCCGACTACTTCTACGTCTCATTTTTCTCATAAGCGTACCTTTAGTACATCAATGTTTTGTACGTCCTTCATCGTAAAGACACATAAAAAAGGATGAACTTCATTCATATGTTATTACTCTGGTCAATAGTTCTCATGCGTAAGCTGTGTGAGGACATCATTACATCATTAGCATCAATGGATGTCGAATTGCATTCTAGAAGCTAGCTAGCTTTGTTGCGGTAGATAAAATATGTTGTGTGTGTGTGTGTGTGTGTGTGTTTCAGGTGCCTTTCTTCAACATGGTGTGTGACCAGGCACACGGCGGGGGCCACTGTGAGATGCTGGTGGGCTACTCGGCGGTCTACAGAGTCTGCTTCGGCACTTCCTGTTTCTACCTGATGATGGCGATCTTCCTCATCGACGTGAAGTCCAGTCAGGACTACAGAGCGCTCATACACAACGGGTTAGTGCTGCAGAGTTTATGACGATGAAGATGAGTCTGAAAGGTTTTTTTCCATCAGCAACATCAACACAAACATCATGCATTAACCAATATATTCAAGACGATACTGTAAAATACTGCAGCTCACTGCTGCTATGGGACAATTAGTCTTTGTAATGAGTCGTAGAAATCTAGAAAGGGCCTCCATACTTTACTAAAGGTTTGGGAGGAGTGTATATTTCATTTGTTTGTAGTTTCAAGAAACACATGACATCTTTGACCCAATGAGAAGAGGATTTGTTGTGTATTTCTTCTTTTATAAACGTTGGTGATCATCAAAACAAAATGTTGTAGATTACGGCTGTGATTGTAACACATCATTCAGACAAACACTAGACGAGTTATTGTGTGTTGGATTTTCTGACATTCATGAATACAAAGCTGTTTTTTTCCAGGACGTGCACATGAATGCAGCATAACCCCCCCCCCCCCCCCCACAACTAATTAGAATAAATTCAAAGCAGAAATCATAAAACTATCAGCAAGCGACCACTACATTTATTTATTATTAAGTTTTTACGTTTTATTGACGCTGACAAACTGGAAAATCCTAAATCTGAAACACAAACAAATGAATCCATAATCAACCTTTTCATAAATTCCCTACATTTTCTGGCTCTAAAATCCGAAGTGAAATCTGGAGTTTTTCTCCGGATTAGGTTACAAAGATCTTTATGTAATTTCCCTTGAATCAGAATATTTAAATGCGGACCAGAGATGTTTCCACGCCTCTCCAGAAACACACCCGTCTCTAAATACTTCACTACGGTCCGCTGTGTTCCCTCCCTTGGCTCACCTGACCGGCTCTATTTAAGGCTCCTTGTTGTCACACTTTCCATAGCAGTCGATTAGAGCGCTGACGTAGCTCAGATTAGGATTTGACAGCCGGGATTGTTTGGTCTCTCGGGGGTAAATACTCGCAAGAGTCTTAATCTGTGCCACGGTGAAAAGGGTTTCAGGGTCTTTGGACTGTAGGGGGGTCAGGGAGTGCCCCAGTGCCCCGATGAAACCTCGTATGTCCAGAGCAGTTTCATTAACAAATGAATAAACATTACAATATTCACAAATTCAAAATAGTTTTTGAATTTCAGTATGTATTATATTATATTATATTATATTATATACATTAAGCCACATAACATCATTTCAAATATATTTTCATTTTATAATGTCTATTCCTTTTAACCCAACCTTCCCTTACAATACTTTTATAATGTATAAATATATAATAACATACAAACAGGTCTCCATGAGTTTAACTCTTCAATGAAACATCTTGGGTTTGGTTTATTTCTGGAATACTGTATTTGGATTTGAAACAGTAGAGATCATCCAAAGCAATCAAAATGTTGTTTTTTACAAGCACTTCACAGCTCGAGCTAATTTCAAAACTCTCATATTAATTAAATACATTTATTTGTACAGCCTAATACCACACATTCTCTATCCTTTGGCCCTCGCATCAAATAAGGAAAAACTCCAAAAAATGTACTTTTGCATCAGAGGAGGGATCTCTCCCCGAGGATGGACAGAAGTGCAAAAGAGGTCATGTGGACAGAATGAAGAACAAAATAGAATTACAACGTAGTCAATCCATGTGATATAAATGATAAATATTGGCCCAGAAACAGTCTCCTCTGTCTCCTCCTCTGTCTCCTCTGTCTCCTCTGTCTCCTCATCTTCCAACAGCCGCAACCTTGGACTCAACCCTTTCATTTGAATCCCACATTAACATGCTGTTACGTTCCATCCCTCTCCTTTTCTGCTGCTGAAACCCTCATCCACTCTCACATCACCTCAAGACTCGACTACTGCAACAGCCTTCTATTTGGTTTTCCCTCCTCAAAACTCCTCAAAAAGCTTCAATACATTCAAAACTCAGCTGCCCCAGATCCTCACACACACTCGCCACTGTCCTCCAAAACCTTATGAAACAATGCATCCGTTTCAAACTCCTCCTCATCACCTACAAAGTGCTCCATAACATGGCACACGCCCAACCAATCCACACTCCTGCACGTACCCTCAGATCGGCAAATGCCAACCTCCTCATGCCCAAAACAAGGACCGAGCATGCCCCGACCCTCTGAACTGTCTTCACACTCTCATCCAGAACAAAACACACCTATTGAAGTCTGCTGTTAACCTCGAACCGTTTTACTTGTTTGTGGAAATTGCTTAATTGTGAATTCCTCTCATGGAGGTTTTAAAATCTTTTTCTTCATTTTATCTCCCTTGTAAAATGTCTTGGAGTTTTATAAAAGCACTTCCTAAATAAAATGTATTATTATTATAATTATTATTATTATATAATGAGAGTAGTAATATCAGTATAGCACTAATAATAGCAGGATAATGATAGAAACATGATAACTACTTTAATGATAATGACATGTGACAAATCATATTATTATATTTGCAAGATTTGCTAAGAGGACAATTTGTAGTAAATGAACAAAAACATGCAAAAACCAACAATCCTTAACGATACATTTGAATTACTGGTTATGTGTATGGAGAACAAGCAGGACCAAAGAATTAAAGAAACCGTGACAAAATAAAAGTGAATGAGTGAATGCAAATTAAGAAGAACGAGAATCTCTTCAGATTGAAACTGTTTTGTCTTGTTCCCGTGTTGTCTGTCGACCTGCAGCTTCTGGTTCCTGAAGTTCATCACTCTGCTGGGGACGTGCACCGCCGCCTTCTTCATCCCAACAGAGTCCTTCCTGCATGGTGAGCAGCCGAGACATGAACCCACACTGAGAAACACATGTGGTGGTCGGAGACGGCGGAGTCAGTGCAGCTCCCTCCGAGTCCTGCTGGAGGGCAGCAGAGACCTGCCGCTCCGCTCCACTGCTGTGAATTATTGGACCGTAAATCTGTGCAGCTTGACTTCACAATAAATCTGATGGTGATACAAGCGTGAGATCAGAGCTGATTTATGATCCGCAGCTTGTTCTCTCTCTCTTCTCTCAGAAATAAATCAAAACACCTTTCTCTCCCCCCCTCTCTTCTCCCAGCTTGGCATTATGTTGGTGTGGTGGGAGGATTTGCCTTCATCCTCATCCAGCTCATCCTCATCACAGCTTTTGCGCACACCTGGAACAAGAACTGGTGAGTGAGAGTGTCGTGTGAATAAACTGTTATGTCACTGTGTATGTAGTGATATATTGTGTATGATAGCAGTATAAATCATGACAGGACTTTATGAAATGTGAAAACAAACTGGTCATAGATGAAATACAATAATGTGAATTATTGGACCAAAAGTAAGTCACACCTGTTCACAAACCTTTGTTTTCAGGCTTAGTTTATGGTTGAAATGATGGTCTGTTTGACACTAAATGGACCAACATTTACTAAATGAACATCATGCTGTATTGAAGAAGACTTGAAACTAGAGATTGAGACCATAAACTCATGTTTACAATGTTTACTGAGGTAATAAATCAAGAGAGAAGTAGAGTCATTTAAGCGGCTCCTCGTCAGACTCAACTTCTTTATATTGTCTACAAAAAAAATCAAAAAGATGCCACATAATAATAACAAAAATAATGAATAAAATATATACATATACATATAACCCACTGGATTAAGTCACAGACAGAGCTGGTTTTCTTTTACATTTTGGAGACACGTGGTTCCCACAGGACAGGGACAGTATGTGGTTGAAGGTCCCTCACATTTTCTTATATTCATATAATACAGTATACAGTATACATACAGAGGGCAGCCGGGTTCACATCTGGAGAAGAGAGCCTCTCTTGTTGATGACGGATTCATCTTGTGTCCAGCAGAACTAAATCATAAAGACTTCAGCAACATCTGTCTCTGTCTTTGTTTCTGTTTTCGACTTTTTCTAGTTTGTGGGTTTAATTTTTGTTTGTTTAATAAAGTTGAAGATGAAATTGAAGAAGAAAAAACAGTAAAATGTTAATTAAGTAAAATTAGAATAAGATCAAATAAAAAACTAAATATGTATAAATACTAAGAACACATAACACGCTGTTTAAAATCAGACTAAATAATAAGCAAAAATAATAAAAATAATTAAATTATAAAACAGTAGATCAAATCCAGACTGAATAGATGGATTTTTTGTTAAAAGAAATTAAATATATGAAGAAGAAACGCATCAATCCTGAGATTTGAGATGCTGGAAACAGCAAATGTTAACGATTATTATCGTGACATTTTACGGTCTATTTACTGTTATTATTACAATGAAACATTTGTTGTTAATCAACTGATCAATTAACTGACTCATCATTGCAGCTCTAATTAAATATCATTCAAAGAGTTAACAAAACAAAAAACTTATCACACGAGGAGGCTAAGATGATGATGATGATGATGATGATGATGATGATGATGATGATGATGCGCCCACTCTAGATCTACTTGTCTTTTGTTTGTTCTTACGTTTGTTTGCTTCTTGACGCCTCCTCCTCTGTACGTCGTCCCCATCGTGTCCTCATTCGTTCAGCCAGACTCGTCCCAGATGTTTTTGATCGTCTCCAGCTGTTGCTGTTGTGCCTTCCGTCTCTCTCGGCGACCTCTGTCTCCCCCCTGTCTCTCGGGCAGAGTTGTTGCAGTAACAACTAAGAGGATGTATTCATGCAGGGCCTTTTCCAAAACAAACACACAAAGCTAACAATCCTCTTATTCCCTTTATGGTGGTAAAGACTCTGTCTTCCTTCTGGGGTTGCAGGTCAGAAGACAAGCTGCTGAAAATAACACTGATGTCTTATCATCTTCTCATGTGGCGTCGGCCGATTACGTCAGTCATCTGTGTGTTTACTGTGTCACTAACCGGAGGCTGTACGGTCAGTGTGCAGTAACTCATGAGAAACAAGGAAAACGCATAGACTTTATATCAGAAGTGGACGTAGTCATCGTGACGTCACTCATTGGTTTGTTGACTGATGTTATGAAGCCTCGAGTTCGACGATTTGGTCGTTACCATCTTGTCTTTTTGCAACCAATGAACGGAAGTGACCATATCTGGACTGAGGAGGAGTGACGTAGAGACGCCGTATATGTCTCTGGTACCTGCCAATCACCATGTAGCCCCGCCCTAAAGCATCCCCTGCTTTATGGTCTGTTTGACTCTAAATGGACCATCATTTACTAAATGAACATCATGCTGTTGAAGAAGACTTGAAACTAGAGATTGAGACCATAAACTCATGTTTACAATGTTTACTGAGGTAATAAATCAAGAGAGAAGTAGAGTCATTTTCTCATAGACTTCTATACAACCAGAGGAGTCGCCCCCTGGTGGACACTAGAGAGAATGCAGGTTTAAGGCTTCACTTTTCAGAACTGGTTGCAGCCTGGGAAAATGCCCTTTTTTTTTTTTTAAAGAAATCCTGAATTTGCCCCAGAAATAGATCACTTGTGACCTAAATTTGTGGCAACATTCATTGAGATCTGCTATCAAACGATAATAAAACTATTTCACCCTTCTTGGTAAAAAATAACTCGTCAGGTGTTCCTCTGACAGCTGCAGCATCCAGGCAGAAGTTCAACTCTCTCTGTCCTCTTGTGTTCCTTTCAGGTTGACCGGAGCGGCGGAGAACAAGCGTTGGTATCTGGCAGTGATGTGCGCCACCCTCTTCTTCTACACCATCGCCACCATGGCCTTCACCTTCATGTACAAGTACTACACGCACCCCATCGCCTGCCACTTCAACAAGGCCCTGCTGTGGATCAACCTGGGGCTCTGCGGCCTCATGTCCTTCATTGCCGTCACGCCGTGCGTGAAGCAGAGTGAGTCATGAAAACACACCCGCGTGTGTCTGTCGCCGATTCCCGACGGTGAAATAACACTTAGTCCATCTCCAGCTATGCAAACATCCGCCTGTTGAAACGGATAATAATAATTAGGTGTACTGTAAGATAATATCGTCTGGTTCTCCCTCGCAGGCCGACTTTGTCTGCACATGTCTGGGTTTTAAGATAGATTGAAACAGCTGATTACAGAGGTGGAAGAAACTAAGTACATTTACTTAAGTACTGTACTTTACTCTAGTAAATAGATATTGGTACTTTTTTCCACCATTGCTCAAGTTTAAACCGAGGTACTGGTACATCTCTTGAGTATTTCCATTCATGGAGCATTTTTTAATCTAATTTTCCATTAAATAAAACCTGAAGTAACATGTCAATATCAATAACTCAAAGCTACCTCTCTGAAAGGAACCTCTTCTCACTATTAGTTTTACTTTTCCATCAATAAACTGAGTACATGTTAAGACTTTATATTTGTTTACGTTTACTTAAATCAGTAGTTGAACTGTAACATTTGTACACAGCGGTATTTGTACTTTCTATAAAGATAAAGGAGTTGATTCTCCACCACTGCTTGCTTGTGAAGTGTGTGTGCATGTCAGGTATTGTACATTATGGTATGTATTCTGACCCTGACCCTCTCTCTCTGTCTCTGCAGAGCAGCCTCGGTCGGGGCTCCTTCAAGCCTCCATCATCAGCTGTTACGTCATGTACCTCACTTTCTCCGCGCTGTCCAGCCGCCCGCCAGAGAAAGGTACGCTAACTAACCAACGCAGAGCAGAAGCTCAGCAGCTCCAGAGTTCACACCGACACACAATCCTCCACCAAGGTTTTTCTATGTGTCGATTATAAGAGAAACACGGTGCAGGAAAGGAAATGTCAGAAACTCATTTTTTGATTGCAAGTGAAGTGCATGTCACTGCATGTTTTTCTTACTTTAAATTGGCAGTAATCAATATTCTTCTAGGATAAAAGGGTTTAATGACTACTGTATGTGTAATATGAAAGGTGCTGCTCATATTGACGAACGCACAGAGAATTATTACCCCACTCTGCACGACGTGACAAACAGATAAACGTAGCATCTAGCCGGTGAACACAGTGGAGCGTTTAGCCGCTAAAGAATCGGATATCTTAGATGGTGGAGACCAAAAAATTGGCAAAAAGAGAATGAATACTGGACTTATATTCGCGAAATGGCTGAAAATGTGACTGCAAATCGATGTTGCTCTGTGTCTACTGTATGAAAACTGTTTGCTAAAATGTTCACCTTGACAACTTTATAAAGGTGTAGTGTAAAATCTAACAATCAAATATTTTTGAGCGACACATTTTAGTCATTTTGTGTGTCTTTGTAGTTGTTTTGTGTCTCTTGTGTCTCTTACGCGTCGCTCTGTGGTTTTGTGTCTCTCTTCAGTCGTTTACGATTTGAGCACTTGAATTAGACGACGACGACAATGATTAAAACAATATCAAGGTGAAATGTCGTAAAGGAATGAACAGCGCTTTACGAGGCGCTACACAAACAGTGAAGGGTGTACAAATGTTCTACTGTTATTATGTTGGTAAAACGTAACTGACATGTTCATGCAGTAGATCTGGTGCATTTCTCTGTTTTTAAACAGCATTTTTTTTAATTTGAGGACAAACTTCTCTCCTGAGCTGCAGATATAATAACACAAAAAATGTAAACACATTCTAAAAAGATGAGTGTAGATGTAGTTTCTCATCTCGTACTGTGGCTCTTTACAGCCAGTATGAAATAGAGGAACAATAACAAACAACCAGTCATCTAGACTGAACCTCTCCTTTATTTTCACCACAAGATAAATTGAAATGTTTCAAAAAGTGTTTTGTTTGTATCTCATCATCCTGTTAATACTGAAGAGCCCACCCACACACACACACACACACACACACACACACACAAACACACACACACACACACTCGTATTTCTAAATCCTCTATAATTTGCTCCCCTCATAATGACTCACCTGTTGACTCCAGGTAACACAAAGAGCCTCCACATGACAGAGACGTGAGGGCAGAGGCTTGTCAAAGGGCCCTGTCTTATCCGGGGTTTACATCTTAATGGCATGCATGCAAATAAAGACGTACCCACACACCCACACACACACATGCAGAGATAATCTGGGATGAGATGTGCTCTGACATGCTGCCTGCTGGGCTGGTGGCCTGTGGTGAGGGCAGACAGGATATTTGTTTCACATTCCTCATGGATCCATTGACAACATAATAACACAGGAATACAGCCTGGCAGCGTCATTGCATGTGTTCTCACACAGCAGATAAAAGTACAAAAGGTCGGACAACACAAGAGGTCAAAGTCAAAACACACAACAAAACAGTTTATGCCTCATATCTTGTTTGGTGTATTTGTCTTATTCTTGTCGATACTTTAACTGTCCAAATGTAGATTGCGTTGACATAAGAAGATATTTACACCCGCTACAATGCCAGAAAACATTTAAGATGTAAAACATCGACAGTAATGAATTCACCAGCTGGTGGTGTACTTCAGATTTATAGATGCTACTTTCTAGCCGTCACTTCGCAATGTTCACAATCATAAAGCAGAGAAGAAGCCACGAGAGATATCTTGTAGTGCAGCTCAGGTCGGGTCTCGAGTGAGGAGCTGATCAGCCTCAAAGCGGTCGTGGTGCGTCTGTGGAGCCGGAGACCGATATGTGATAAACAGAAATGAATAATGCGCTCGCTCGCTTACTGTAGCCCACATGAAACTATCACAACGTGAGATATGAATTCCTCCATTCCCTCTCACACACTCTGTAGTTCTCTCACATC